>NW_024544730.1:600000-888137 GCF_018167655.1 Microtus oregoni
TTGTCTTTTTATTCTCATCTTTCCCACATGTACAGTGGAGTCTTCCAGAGGCTGCACAAGAACATAGTGTTATTATCTGTCCCTTAGATATAGAAACAGCTGTGAGAAACATCTGGTAATCCAAGAGTTTAAAGGGATTCCCTTTTTCTTTCCAGATTTTTATTTCAGAAAGTGTAGTTTTTATTAAAATATTTCATGTTAGTATAGAAAAGTTATTATTTAAAATGCACAAATACTAATTTTATGCTGTATTCAATAAATATCAGTATTAGGAGCACAGATCTTAGAATATAAAGGAATGTGGAGGTTAAAAGTTTCAGATATTGATCCAGAGAATCATTGGTTTTTAAATGCTTCAGAAATGTGAAAACTGGGAGAAGTGTAATTATGGCCCGGGCATGGCAGTGCATGTCTGTAATCTCAACGTTCAGGGGACTGAGGCAGGAGGGTTGTAAGTTCTACGACAGCCTGGGCTACATAAAAGACCCTTTCTTAGTTATTTATTCCCTAACAAGTATAATTACAGGTGATTTGTCATGGAGAAAGCCTTTATCAGTCTATTCTACACCCTGACTTTGTGCTGAGTTCTGGGAGTACTAAGGTTAAAAAAAAAAAAAGGATTTCTATCTTCAAAAAATTGCCAACCCACAAAGAGACAAATTACATAAGTGCCTCTACCCCGCCACCCCCCAATTTCTATACAAGGTATTTTCAGTATGTTGGCGGTATTAGGGCTGTGTACTTTGGCGCAGACAGCAGTGTACTTAGGTGCAGGGGTCATCAGACTCAATGATCACATCAAACCTCATCATTAGAAGCTTACCATTTTCCCTTTTGTCATTTACTAGACAGACTATTACTGGCCACCTTGTACCATCTAATAGACAAATAGCCTCTGTAAACCTGCAATCTCTAGTTTGACGGCAGAAGCCCAAACTAACTTCTATGCTTTGGGCCTCTATTTCAGTGACTGTGTTGGCAATCTTTAATGAACTGCATGCAGATGTGGATCTTTATGCTCTTCTGTTTGGAGAGAGTGTCCTGAATGATGCTGTTGCCATTGTACTGTCCTCGTAAGTAACTGGTTCTGGAGGGAGGTGGGGTGGGGGTAGGATAATGTTTCTGGCTTTGTCCCTTAGCAGCATTCAGGATGCTGGTGCCAGCATAGCATGGTGGCTGCAGCTTAAATTAAATGTAGTTGCTCTGGGCAGTGCTTGTTAGACTCCATGTTTGTTGTTATTTTCAGTTCCAGTGAGTCTCCTTATCCCTCGGGGATAGTTTAAGACCCCTTGTGGATGCTTGAAACCATACTGAGCCCTGTTGATCATTTTCACATACATACAAATACATATCTATAATAATAAAGTTCAGTATATAAATTAGACAAGTAGAAAGTTAGCAATAACTAATATTAAAGTAGAACAATTAAAACAATGTTTCAGTTGTAATAAAATTATGCAACAAACTTACTCTTTCAAAATATTATTGAACTTTTCACTAACGTAATAAATATTTTATGACTTCTCTTTGGCAGATCCAAATTTTCAGCAACACTACTTTTTCTCGTTGGAAACGTTATTAAGTAAAATAAAGGTTGTTTGAACATAAATGCTATAGTCTGATAACCTCAAGGGTTTCTAATGGACTAATAGTCAGTTAGCATATAGCACGTGGCTATATTAGTGAAAGTAGTGATTCATGTCATGGATAGGATCCAGCTGAATGGTTGGAGATTTCCTCATGCTGTTGAGAACATTATATAATTTAGAACTTATAAAGAGTTTATTTCTGGATTTTTCTAGTTCATGTTTTTAGTTTGAGGTTGACCTCAGGTAACTAAAACCACAGAAGGTGAAATAGTGAAGGAGGGTCTGGACTGTTTAGTGTGTCATGATGTAAAACCAGTGTGGTCATCTTTTCAAAAATAAAAACAAAAACAAAACTTTCTCTCTCTTTGTTTTTAAACTCCAGGTCTATTGTTGCCTATCAGCCAGCAGGACTAAATACCCACGCTTTTGATGCTGCTGCCTTTTTTAAGTCAGTTGGCATTTTTCTAGGTATATTTAGTGGCTCTTTTACGATGGGAGCTGTAACTGGTGTTGTGACTGCTTTAATATCCTTTTAAAAAAAGTTTTGGTCCCTGCCTGGCTACACATACATGATATTGTGTTTGCAAAGAGAAAGTTCTCAGTTCCTCCTTTCAGCTCAGAATCTTAAATTGATTGTTCTCCTGAGATGTGGTACTTCCTCATCTGGGTCAGGCACAGTGATTGGGCCCCTAAGTAATAATCTGAGAAAAAGACTTTAGAATTACAAAAGAAGAGGTATTGAAAATGGGGGTGGGGATATGTTGAGGCATCTGAAGTGGGATGTAGGGAGTTGGGGTACATATGATCAGAATACATTGCTAGCATGCATGAAATTGTTAAAGAATAAGTAAAGCAATTTTTCCCAAGAGTGTGAAAGAAGGAAATACCATCAATGAAACATAAGATATACTAAATAAAGATGGGGAATTCAACTCTAGATTTTGCTTTGTCCTTACCTTTGCTTCTTCTCTCCCTTCCTTATAACCCAGTTGGAACACTAATCATAGGGGATGAAGAGACTGAGGAACCCAGAGGAGGCTTGCAGTCAGTGACCACTGGTCAGGCTGGACTTTAGCTTCTGCTATTTAGGGACTATGAACATTAAGGTAGCCATAACTAACCCAGAGTAATTGGTGAGAATTATTGAACTTTCCACTGTGTCTTCCATGACAAAGGGTAGTATGATATTTAGTTTAAAATAACCAAACATAAAGAGAAAACCATGGAAAGAGCTTGCAGTCCCTCTACATATGTGCTGAAACCTCCATCACAGTCCTCTCTTTGATTGGCATTACTAATGAATGTAATACAAACCACATCCATGTTATGTGTAACCAGTATAGATAATATGGAAAATTATTAGTGAGATTTTTTATTTTAGTCTTTGAGATATGTATCCTTTGCTCTTTGCAAAATCGCGGCTATGCCTAACTACATTTTAAATGTTGAGAGTAGCTAGCAGCTACTTTGTTATAAAACACACATCAAGCTAGCTTTGTTTAAAGGCCCTGGTACTGAAGGCTTAATTGCTCAGTGAGCTTGTTTGTGAGTTGTTTCTATGTTGATGGCTTCTATGTTGAATGGTTGTGATAGGAGGAAGATTCCCTTTGTTCTCAAAAGGAGACCTCAGGACTTCATTGCTGTTCCAGGAATTATAGATTTCTTTTTTTTTTTTCTGTCCCATACATGGGTCAGGCCTTAATCATGGAAATTAGAGCCTTAAGAGCCTGTCTTCCCAGATCTGCCTAAGGCCTTCCCAGTCCTATGAGAGAACTAACCTGTGAGTCAAGCCTGCAGCCAGAAATTTATTCTTAGAATCATAGTACTTCATTTCCTATAGAGTTCACCCATTTAAAGCATGCAACTCAATTGTTTTGCATTCCTTATATCATTAATTTTTAAAATCATGGTAATATATAATAAAATTTGCCTCAGTACACAGTTTAAAGTAAGTACAGGAACCAACAAAATGACTCAACAGGTAAGGAGTTTTTCCACCAAGCCTGATGACTTGAGCTTGATTCCTGGAACCCACATGGTAGAAGAAACTACTCCCTACGGATTGTCCTCTGACCTTCACTTGCTTGCTTAGCAGGCAAGTGTCCCCCCTCTTACACACACACACACACACACACACACACACACACACACACACACACACACACACCATTTTAAGTTATTAAATACACATTTTAAGTTTTTAAATACATTCACAGTGTTGATTATCCCTTCCTACTGCCTGTTTCCAGAATGCTATTTCTCATCTCAGACAGAAACTCTGTACCAATTCAACAACAACTCTGCACTCCAGCTCTGACTCTGGTAACCTGTATTCTACTGTAAAGTTTCTTTTATTTTGTATGGTGGTGGGGTGATCAAACCCAGGACTGCAAACATGCTAGGCAAGTGCTTACCATTCAGCTACACCACCAGCCCTTGGAAAGCTGATATTTTTAAAATTTTGTTACTTGAAAATTGAGCTCAGGACTGGAGAGATGGCTCAGCAGTTAAGAGCACTGACTGCTCTTCTGAGAACCTGGGTTCAATTTCCAGCACCCATATGGCAGCTCAACTCTGTCTGTAATCCCATTTCCAGGGTTTCTGACACCCTCATACAGATGTACATGCAATCAGAACACTAATGTACATACAATAAAAATAAATAATTTAAAGAAAGAAGTAAAATTGAGCTGTGTGTGGTGGCGCATACCTTTAATCCCAGCACTTGGGAGGTAGAGGCTGGTAGATCTCTGAGTTTGAGGCCAGCCTGCTCTACATTGTGAGTTCCAGGCTAGCCAAGGCTAATTAAAGAAACCCTATCAGGGGTGGGGGGAGAGAGGAAAAGGAAGAAAGAAAAAAGAACTAACAAAGTGTGTATGGCAGAGTGGTCGAGAACCAGCCTAGCATGTTCAGGGCTCCTAAGTTCCATCCCGACACTGTAACATTTAAAGAAGAGAGATAAAACTCCCTCCAAGGAGGTGTAGGGGATGGGTGGCCCTTTGAGAGGGCTAAAAGAATGGGGACTTCAAGTGTCCCTGCTGCCCATGCCCAGAGCTGCTGTCCTTAACCTGGTGCTGACGTGACCAAGTTTACTAAGCTGCACTGCTTCCCCCTGCTGGAGACAGCGCTCTTTTTCCTGATGTCCTGGAGCACGTTTCTTTTGGCTGAAGCCTGTGGATTTACAGGTAGGTTTACTGCTGGTCTCAGCAGAGCCTGTAAGAGAGGAAGAGGGGAGGTAGGCTGTGTGGCTCACCTGCTGTAAATTGTCTTGTCAGTTCAATTTTTTCCTTGCTTCTTCTTTCTCACTGATTTTTAGCAACTCTTTTGACAGGTGTTGTAGCTGTCCTTTTCTGTGGGATTACACAGGCTCATTATACATACAACAATCTGTCAGTAGAATCAAGAAGTCGAAGCAAGCAGGTAAGAGAGACCCTTGAGCCTGATGGACTGCCAGGTAGCACAGCAGGAGGACTGCAGAGTTCATGGCCTCCTCTTTCCTTCTTCATGCAGCTTTTTGAGGTGTTACACTTTCTGGCGGAGAACTTCATCTTCTCCTATATGGGCCTAGCACTGTTCACCTTCCAGAAGCATGTTTTCAGCCCCATTTTCATCATTGGTGCTTTTGTATCCTTTTCTCATTTATTCCACATTGTAGACAGAGAGGTGACCTCTGTATAACCACTAAGAACAATCATTGGATTACCATCTCTGTTTTGAATGGATAAGCGGGTCAGTTCTACTTCAGGATACTTGGGGGGAATTCTTAAAGCAGAATGTATTTCATTTCAAGTCTGGATATTTTTCTGTTCTAATTTAGTGCTTGACAGGCTATCATTTGTTTTGTAGAGCTCTGTCCCGAGTAGATCTAAAAGTCAATAACCCTGTCAGTCCCCACAATTATTTTTAACATGTCATTGCCACGTTAATGTAACCCAGGCAGTTAGTTCCCTGATTTTAGTGACTAATCCTCTTGCTGTGGGCTGCATAGTCCCACTTGGCTAGCTCTACCCCCCTGCTGCCCTCACCCAAGCTGCCCTGCTCCTGTGGATTATTCTCCGAGAGACTCCTTTGGTTTGCAAAGAGGGAGAGAGGAGAAAAAAGAACAGATAAAAATAATTGATAAGATTAGAGGGAAAGAGGAAGGAGAAAAGAGAAGAAAAGACAAAATAAAATATGTAGTTCTTTGACTTTGGCTGTTGAGAATACAGTGTTTAGAGAGGGGACACTTTGGATGCTTGACTTAGAAAGGACGGATGTTACTTGAGAGAACAGGATAGTCGAGATAGAGGAAAGGCAGAGATGAGAGCAAGGAAAGAGATATTTTGATTGAGGGAGCCACTTTGGGGCTAGCAAGAAACCTGGCACTAGAGAAATTCCCAGGAATCCACAAGGATGACCCCAGCTAAGAATCTAAGCAGTAGTGGAGAGGATGCCTGAACTGGCCTTGCCCTGCAGTCAGACTGATGAGTATCTTAAATATCACCATAGAACCTTCATCCAGTAATTGATGGAAACAGAGGCAGAGACCCACAGTGGAGCACTGGGCTAAGCTCCCAAAGTCCGGTTAAAGAGTGGGAAGAGTGAGAATATGAGCAAAGAGGTCAAGACCATGATGGGTTCACCCACTGAAACAGTCTACCTGAGCTAATGGGAGTTCATCAACTCCAGGCAGACAGGGAAGGAACCAGCATAGGACCAAACTAGACCCTCTGAATGTGGTTGACAGTTGCATGGCTGGGGCAGACTGAGGGACCACTGTCAGTAGCACCAGGATTTGTCCCTACTGCTGGTACTGGCTTTTTGGGAACTCATTCTCTTTGGATGTATACCTTGCTCAGCCTTGATATAGTAGGGAGGGCCTTGGACCTTCCCCAAAGCAATATGACTTACCCTCTCTGAGGAGTGAATGGGGGTTTGGGGGACAGGTAGAGGGAATGGGAGGAGGGGAGGAAGTGGGAACTGGGATTCATATGTAAAATGAAAAAAGATAGTTTGTTTTCTTTTTTAAAAAATAAAAAAGGATAGTACAACCAAAAAATAAAAATAAAAAAAAAGAGAAACAAAAAACAAAAAGGGCGGATGTTGAGTACCTAGCAATGGCTCAGTGGCCAAGGGTTTGGCTCACTTGATTTTAGATACTATTGTTTTCATTAAAGTAAGCTTTTCTGGCCCTGGATTTCAAGATTGTTGGACATTTGCTCTTTCTCTTCTCTTCTCTTCTCTTCTCTTCTCTTCTCTTCTCTTCTCTTCTCTTCTCTTCTCTTCTCTTCTCTTCTCTTCTCTTCTCTCTCTTCTCTTCTCTCTCTTCTCTTCTCTTCTCTTCTCTTCTCTTCTCTTCTCTTCTCTTCTCTTCTCTTCTCTTCTCTTCTCTTCTTTTTCTGCCTTTTTTTAGGCCTCCTGGGATTCCTTAACTCTTAAATGTTGTCTTCAAAGAGTATTTTTTTTCCTCTGGGATTTTCATTTCATGTGCAAGAATGTGGGGGCTGTCCCTTCTTGACTGCTCGAGAGTGACAGTGCTGGCACCCTAGTTTAGGATCTTCGTAATGGCTTCACACTAGAGGAACAGCTTAGAATCTGTTAGATTAGTTTTTCTTCACTCAGACTTAGCTTGTTGCTCTGATTTGTATTTCCTGCACGTCATAGTGGAAGAGATAGTGGGGGAAGGCCTTGTTTATAGAACAGGGCCTGTTGGCTGGGTGAGCCACATCCTCTGGAAATCCTAAAGGCTGCTGACCACTTGAGGATTCTTCCTTCACCTCTGAGATAGAATATGCTTTACCCGTTTCCCTTTGTTAAAAACAAAACCAAACACAAAAAAGCAGGAAAACAGTTTACACTTTACCCTGGAGGAAGCTAGTTTGGCTCTCGTTTCTGTCTGAAACAGCTGTGGCTCTTGCAGCTGGTGCATTGCTTGGCGGAAACTCTCTATTTGCTGGTTCCTGCTTGTGTTTCCTTCTCTGACCAGGGGATTGTGCAGCTCTCTCTGTTGGGTGCTGTTTAAACTTAGCAAGGAAAGGATGACTGGTTTCTCTGCACTCTTTGCTGTTCACATTCATCCTTTTCTACTTCTAACATCCCCAAAGGTCATTTAAGCTGCATACCAGAAACTTTCTCTGAGTTCATTTGTGTGAGTGAATGTCTCTTTGTGGTAAGACTACTTGAGGGTTCCTCACATCTATTTTTGTGTGCTCCCTAGGCATTGAAGTCCCTAATGTTTTCTTGCGAATGAAACTTGCTGGCTCTTTCCCTCTAGTAGAACCCAGCATAGTATGTGCCTTGTCCAGTTCTCAATCTTATGCTACTTTAGATTACTTCTGGAGTTAGTTTTAGAGAAATTGGCAAGCCTGTCAATTGAACCAGTTCAGTTCAGTTCAAAAGGTACAACCATGTGTTGATAAGCTGTATAATGAACCAAGAAGTGGGAAAGTTGACCAAATGACTGCCATTTTGTTGCTGAGAGATTTGCGATGGGCAGTCCAGGCATTCTGACTTCTTTGGGCAGCCCTACATCACAGCACTGCTAAAGTTCTGTGCTCAACCAGAGTATTTGAAGTGCCGTTCTGGAAACGTGTGGGCTCCTTAACCTCGCCTGGTGGTCAGGTTGCCATCTTCCTGGGCAGAGCTGCGCATATCTACCCTCTCTCCTTCTTCCTCAACCTGGGCAGAAGGCACAAGATTGGTTGGAATTTTCAACACATGATGATGTTTTCAGGTAAAATATATTTATATAATATATAAAGAAAATAAATTTTATTTAGCAAACAATGATAATATGACTAAAATATAAACAACTTGGCTTTAAAGCACACGTCTGGAATTCCAGACTAAGAAAGGGGGAGGCAGAAGGATCAGAAGCTCAAGGTCATGCTTGACTGCATATTGGGCTAAATGAGACCCTGTCTCAAGATCCTGTTACACATCAACCTATCTTTCTACTCTTCCGTGTGCTACCCCTTCCTTTACGAAGAAAAATACTGCCCTGCTTTCCATAAATGTCCAGTTCCACACATTCATAGTCAGGCAACATTTCTGTTGACTGCGTGGTATTCGGATAGAAGACTTAGAGCTTGTTATTATGCAAGCTTCTTTTCCTTTCCGGTCATTAGGAGAAGATTCATTTAAATAATAAGAGCGGTTAGTATTCTGCCATACAAAGTGCTGCTGTTTTTCTTCTTATGCTGGGAATTCTGTGCAAGCCAGCTTCAAAGGGAAGAAAACCATACACCTTTAAGGTGCTTCTACCTGGCTTAAGCAGCTGGGCTCCCAAAGCATATGGCTAGGGTTCTATTATTCCCACAGTGGCAGTGCATTCTGAAGAATTATCACCAGGTTCCCACATCACCAGAAGATCTTCCTGTTTGGTCCCATAGGCCTGAGGGGAGCAATGGCATTTGCACTTGCCATCCGTGACACGACATCCTATGCCCGCCAGATGATGTTCACAACCACGCTGCTCATTGTCTTCTTCACTGTATGGGTCATCGGTGGAGGCACCACGCCAATGCTGTCATGGCTCAATATAAGGTCAGTTTGAAACCAAGCCAATTTTGCGTCCAAATGTGTCAGTTGTCATAATTCTTGAGAAAGCTCAAGGTGCTGTGCAGGCTGTGCTTGTGAAAGATTTTCCTTCTTTTGGTTTAAGCAATGTGTGTGGGGAGGAGGTGTTTTAGATTTTTTTAAATTAAAATTTAGAGTATTGGGATTTTTCAGGATACAAAATTGTCATTGAATTCTAAAAAAACAATCGAAAATAGGATTATCAGTACACACAGAAACTAGGATGAGCTGGCTCCTTAGCCAGCAGCCAAAAGAGGCAAGTAGAGTTTTGCTTTCTTAGGATTTTGTATGCAGTGCCTTTTCTTGCTTCCGTGCAAAAAGGAGATGACATTTTCTTTTCTTTTTTGAATTTTCGAGACAGGGTTTCTCCGTAGCCTTTGATTCCTGTCCTGGAACTAGCTCTTGTAGACCAGGCTGGCCTCGAACTCACAGAGATCCGCCTGCCTCTGCCTCCCGAGTGCTGGGATTAAAGGCGTGCGCCACCACCGCCCGGCTTTTCTTTTCTTTTTTGAGCTTTTTTTTTAATTAAAAATTTCCACCTCCTCCCCTCCTCCCATTTCCCTCCCCCTCCCCCCTCTGCCCTCTCCAGTCTGAAGAGCAGTCAGGGCACCCTGCCCTGTGGGAAGTCCAAGGTCCTCCCCCTTCCACCCAGGTCCAGGAAGGTGAGCATCCAAACAGACTAGGCTCCCACAAAGCCAGTACATGCAGTAGAATCAAATCCCAGTGCCATTATCATTGGCTTCTCAGTCAGCCCCCATTGTCAGCCACATTCAGAGAGTCCAGTTTTAGCCCATGCTCGTTCAGCCCCAATCCAGCTGGCCTTGGTGAGCTCCCATTAGATCAGCCCCACCGTCTCAGTGGGTGGGTGCACCCCTCACAGTCCTGACTTCCTTGCTCATGTTCTCTCTCCTTCTGCTCTTCAACTGGACCCTGGGAGCTCAGTTCAGTGCTCCAATATGGGTCTCTGTCTCTATCTCCATCCATTGCCAGATGAAGGTTCTATGATGATATTCAAGATACTCATCAGTGTGGCTATGGGACAAGGCCAGTTCAGGTTCCCTCTCCTCTGATGCTGCCCAAGGACCTAGCTGAGGACATCCCCGTGGATACCTGGGAACCCCTCAAGAGCCAAGTCTCTTGCCAACCCTAAAATGGCTCTTTTAATGTAGATATCTTCTTCCCTGCTCCTATATCCACCCTTCCTCCATCTCAACCATCCCACTCCCCCAAGCTCTCCCCAATCCTCCCCTTGTCCGTTCTCTCTCCCCCTCTCCCCTTCCCTCATCCCACCCCCACCCCATGTTCCCAACTTTTGCCTGGCGATCTTGTCTACTTCCAATTTCCAGGAGGATAAATATATGTTTTTCTTTGGGTTCACCTTATTATTTAGTTTCTCTAGGATCACGAACTATAGGCTGCAATTCTAATGCTTGGGAAGTAGAGTCGGGAGAATTAAGGGAAAATAAAAAAATCAAACTCAGGTCAACATCCCTCTGTTATTTGTTAGACAAAGCTACAGACTACACACAAAAGATGTCATGGGGCTATATAACAGATGAAAGTTACATAGAAAATGCCATATCCATCCATTTTGGTATGTCTCCCCCGCCCCCCAGACTGTCTTAGGGTTTCTATTCCTGTGAAGAGACTTCATGACCACAAGTAATGCAAATGCCTGAAGAGTCACTCTCCAAAGAGCCACAAGGTGGCAGTATATCTTTCTCTATTGGTCTTTAGTTTGTTTTCCCTCTAGAACGCAGAATGCCAAAGACAGCTGGAGCTCCTACACATTTCAGAGGAAAGAAGCGGGATTTGAGAAAATGGCCTCTTCCACCTGAGGCTTTTATACTAATGGTATAATGGTAGGCAGGGATTCCTGGGTTTGGCCACTGCCAGCTATGCCATTTCTGGGCTAGTATGTCTCAGTCTGCAGATCAAGGCTTCTTGGTGACAATCAGGGTCCTCACTCATGCTTGCGTTGCAGGTGCTATTTGCGTTTCCATGCCTATGTATTAAGATATGGTTCTCAGAACATTCCCATAGTGGAGATAATACTGAAGTCTCTATTGTAGAGTTGGGGAAATGAGACACAGGGCAACGATTTGACTGCAGGTAGCAGAGTATTAAGAGGATGAGGTGGATTGGAATTCAGGAAGTCTTGCCAAGACTTGCTCACTGTGCCTTCCATCTATAAAAAGGGTTGTAATGCTGAAGACTGCCTTCTGCATAAAATGTGGAGTGTTTCGAATTTCAACTTCCTAGCATTAATACTAAAGGTCGGATTAAATAACACAGTCTATCCTTGAGAATATAAACCCGAAGAAAGAAATTTTAATTCTGTGACATCCAATTTGAGACATCAGATAGTACTGTCTTTGTTTTTTGTGGTAGCATGAGGATAAGACAGGTGATTGATCCTGGGTATAATTGCAGGGTATAATTGACCTGTGAAGTTACTTTTTGCCAGATGAAGATTTTTGTAATAAAGATGCTCATTTTGTATAGAAAATTGTCAGGCAACAAATAAAATTTCATAACCTCCTCAGACTCTTTGATATTTGTATTTATCATGGGCTTTTGAAAATACTGAACAATACTATGTAGCTTATCAGAAGTTTTTGGAAACTTTGAAGACTATTATGATTTATTTCTCATTCTACTCATAAAAATGTATTTTATGTATTCAGAAAACATTCACACTTATGCTTAACTTTATATAAATAATTTAAAGCAGATCTCTAAATGCTTATCATTTTTTGCTATTCCCAGGAATTGGAATAAGCTGCATAAGAACATAGACTTCAAAGATGCATTAAAAACCGTAACTCACCATCATGTAACTAAGAACAAAGGCCAAGATATCTGGGTTTTTAAGTGTGCTGCAAGTGATAGAACGAGTGGTTCAAACATGCTAGGCAAGTGCTGTACCAGTGAGACACGTCCTCATTGTCTAACCCCTGTAATTCTTTCCTTACCTACAGAACACTTAGAACATCACAAATAGATGCACGAATATTTAATTGGTGTTTGAAAATGTTGTTCCAGGACTCTCTATGAATAATAAACCCTAGAGATGCTCAAGGCCCTTACAAAAATGGGGTATTTGTTCAGAACCCATGCCCGTCATCTTAAATACTTTAAGTGGTCTCTAAAAGCCTTTGATATTTCCTACAATGTAAATGTTATGTAAACAACTGTAGTGCCACATTGTTTGGGGAATCATGACAAGAAAAAAGTCTGTATGCTCAGTACAGAAGCAATTGTGGGGGGGGGATATTTTTAATTTGGGATTGATTGAATTCCCCGCCCCCCCCCCCCATACATAAGGAGGGCCAACTGAACACACAAAACCAAGAGGCATTACCTGTTGGACATAGTGAGTGATCACAAAAGGACTCTTCAAGCAAGAACTGCTGGTTAGCAGATAGCTAATAAGCAACATTTTGTAATTTTCTCAGACTCTGCGATATTGGTATTTATCATGGGCTTTTGAAAATATTGAAGAATATTATAGAACTTAACAGGAGTTTATGAAAACTTTGAAGTCTGTCATAATTTCTCACCCTATTCATAAAACTCACTTTTATATGTTCATAAAATATTCATATTTATGCTTAATTTTATATGAGTAATTTAAAGTGGCTCCCTAAACTATATAAAAATCCTAGCCCCCTCAGGAATTGTCTGGTCACCCTGTCCCCTGACTCTTCAGGACCAGATTATATCATGTGCATTTCATAAGTCCTTTTCTTTTTTTCAACCCATAAACATATCTGGTACAAATAGAACCAAGTGATTTTCCACTGAGAGTAGAGAGTTGATTTTTTTGCACTTCCTCATGACCTTTTCAAAATGTGGGCCATGAAAACAGTCCTTCCCAGAGCTGACTATGTGGGCAGCTTTCTGAGAAGCATGTGATGGCCCAGCTCGACTGCAGTTGGTAAGAAGTGAGCAACTCTGCTGAGCGGAAAACCAACAGTTCCTGTAATACTTCTTTGCTGCTTTTTATCTGTCTACTTTTTGGTCCCTTCACCATGCAATTTTGTCATATTATTCATAGATAATATATAGAAATAAAAATCTTTGGAGGATGGGTGATCAAAACTTGATATTATTAGTATTTTAGAAAAGATTCAGTTTCACTTTTCTTCATTGGTAATGTCATAGGAGTTTTTTGAATTGTCAAATTTGGAGAAATCTCTCTCAAGTTTCTTTGACATGTGAGCCAGAGTATTTATGCTTCTGTGTGCTTCCATCTTGCATAATTGTATCGTATTGCAGCCATGACCCGAAGGGGCACATGTAGTTGGTTTTGTTTTTTTGAGACAGGGTTTCTCTGTGTACCCCTGGCTGTCCTGGCACTTGCTCTGTAGACCAGGCTGGCCTCAAATCACAGAGATCCGCCTGCCTCTGCCTCCCGAGATTAAAAGTGTCCTCCACCTCCACCCAGTTTACATATAGGTTTTTTGTAAGTACCACTGTGTTCAAGGTAAAGAGCTGCTCCAATACAAAGGCGTCATCTCAGCTCCATCCTTTATCACACCCACGTCCTCTCCTTACCAACCCCTTAGTCCAACACCCTCAAATTTGTTCTCCATCTCCATACTTTTGTCATTTTGATAATTAAAGAGCTCAAATCATAGCATATGATCTTTTGAGATTGGCTTTTTCTTCCATTCAGCATATGCCTGGAAGAGATCCATGAAGGCCATTGTACATGTCAATTGTTTGTTTCTTTTTGTTTCTGGATAATACTCTATGACATGAATGTATCAGGGCTTGTTTAATCATTCACAAATTAGAGGTCATTTGCTTAGTTTCCAGTTGATGACTATTATAAATAAAGCTATTGCTAACATTTCTGGGTAAGTTTTTATATCAGTATAGACTTCCATATACCTGAGATACATGTCCAGGACTATGCTTGCCAGATGAGATAGTAAATGCATATTTAATTTTCTAAGGAACTGCTTAACACTTTTCTGGAAGTGGCTGTGCTGGTGGCCTGTGAGAACTGGGTTTCCCGGTACTCTCAGCAGTGCTGCTTTGCATTCTCTAGCTGCTGTCTCATCCTGCTCTTAGTTTGCATCTCTTTTTTTGTGCGCTGATGATGTTGAATATCTCTCCATGTGCTTATCTATTGCTTTTCTGCTCAAGTCTTTTGTTTGCTTTATAATTGGAGTTATTTGTTGTTATTGACTTTAAAATGTTTTTATTCTAGATACTAATGTTTGCAAGATAACATGTTTGTAAGTCTTTTCTCGCTTTCTTATAGCTTGTCTTGAAGTCTTTTTGGTAGAATCTTTCATAGATCAGAAGTCACAATTTGAAGTATTGTAATCTGTCTTTTTTGGATCATATATTTGATGCCATGTCTAAAAAACTCACCAAACCCTCTTGAAACTTTCTTCTTTGTTGCTACCTTAAACACTTCGTTTTATAGCTTACTTTTAAGTCTATGAGCTGTTGTTGGTTAATGTTTGTAGAAGATGTAAAGTTTTGTCTTGTTTGTCTATGGCTATCCAGTTGTTCCAGTATGATATAATAAAAAGACTGTGATATTCTATTAAATTGCTTTAGCTCATTTATCAGAAATGAAGTTTTCTGTGTATCCATGGATCAGTTTCTGTTCTGGTTCGTTGATCTGTGTGTCTGACTTACCGAAAATGCTGACTATAGTAAAACAGTATGTCTGAGCATTAGGTACACAGATTGCAACTACTTTTTTTCCAATGGAGCTATTCTAGTTTAATTCCATATGATTTTTTGAATAAGCTTATCTATCTCTAAAGTAAAATTTTTTTTCTATGGTCAGGCATGCTTGTAATTTCAACAATCAGGAGGCCAAGGCGGGAGTTCAAGGCTAGCCTCAGAGTTATAAAGAGACCCTGTCTCAAAAAAAATTGGATAAAACAAAAGTAAACAAAATCTTTCTGTGCTTTTCATAGGAACTGTATTTTATATACTATCAACCACGGAGATTAACATCTTAATCATGTTGTGTCTTCCGATTCATGAATGTAGTATGTTTCCCCATTTATTTTGGCCCTTTTTGTTTCTTTATATTAGTATTTTGTCATTTGTAGTATATAAATCATATGCAAGTTTTATTAGATTTATATCCTGTAACTGTGCTGAATTCCCTTTTTTTAAGTTCTAGGAGGTGTTTTATTTTGTTTTTATATTCTTTGGGATTTTCTACATAGATAAAATTTTCTGGATTATCTGCATAATTATACAAAGTTAAATAGTTTTATTTTTCATTTTTCAACCAACCAATTTACCTTTGGCTTTCTTTTCATGTGTTATTGCTCTGACTGTCTTTCAGTCCTATTTTTAATAAAAGTAGTGCTAATGGCTATCTTCACCCAGCTCCCAACATTAAGAGAGACATCTTGCCCTTCATCATGGGGTGTCATAATAGCTTATAAGGATTTTGTAGATAGTCATCATCATATTTAGTAAATTTCTATCTCATGTTTAGTCTACTTTCTTTTTAAATATATTTTATTTATTTGTGGGCAGGGCACACATGTGTAGGCCAGATGACAGCTTTTTGGGAGTTGGTTCTTTTCTTCTACCACGTTTGTCCTCGGGATGGAACTCAGGTCATCAGACTTGGCAAGAAATGCATTTACTCATTGAGACATCTTGCTGGCCCTCATATTTATTTTCCTAAAGTTTTTGTCTTGGATGGGCATGGATTTTAACAAATTCATTTTCTGCATCAGTTGGTGTGATCATGTGCTTTTTTTGTTTAGTTCTTTACTCTGGTGGATTACATTGTTCAATTCCAAATACTGAACCAGTCCAGCTTTTCTGAAATAGCTCCTACTTGATTATGGTATATTATTTTAATACTGCTTAACTCTATGAATAAATACTTGCTTAAGAATTTTTCTGTGCTCACAGGGATATAGTCTATAGCTCTCTTTTTTGCATGCACTTTTCTGGTTTAGGTATCAGGGTAACATGACCTCACAACATGAACTGGAATGTTCTACCCTTCTTTATACTTGGTGTTATTTTCTTTTACTTTTTGGTAAGAATTCTCCAGTGGAACCTGCTAGGTCTAAAGACTACTTTTTCAAAAATCTTTAAACTGTGTAATGGATGAGGCTTTTCAAATTACATATTTTATATTGAGTGAACTGTGATAGTTTGTGAAATTTATCAGTTTGACCTAGATTTTCAAGTTAATGTTATTCATATTTTTATGTCGACTTGACACAATTTAGAACTAGAACCATCATCAGAGAGGAGGAAGCCTCAGTTGAGAAAATGCCTCCGTAATGTTCTGCTGGAAGACATTTTCTTAATTAGTGATTGATGGCGAGGGCCCAGCCTGTGGTGGGCGGTTCCACCCCTGGGCTGGTGGTTCTGGGTTCTATAAGAAAGCAGGTTGATTAAGCCATGAGGACCAAGCCAGTAAGCAGCACCCCTCCATGGCCTCTGTATCATCAGCTCCTGACTCCAGGTTCCAGCCCTGTTTGAGTTCCTGTCCTGACTGCTTTTGGTGACTAGTTGTTGTGTAGAACTGTGATCAAAACAAACCCTGTCCTCCTCAAGTTGCTTTGGTCATGGTGTTTCATCACAGCAATAGTGACCCTAAGACATATGGTATTTCCTGATTGTTCTTTAGATATTTCTGGGTCTGCAGTGATCTAATGTTTTGTTTTTTCTTTTTACATTTTGTTCCTAATAATGTGTGTCATTATTTTTTTTGTCAGACTCGCTAGGGGTTTGGTAGAAAGGGTTTTGTTATTTTTGTTTGAACATAGGGTCTCATTATGTAGCCTAAGCTGTCCTGGAACTCACTGTGTAGACCAGGCTGGCATAGAACTCACAAAAAGCCTTCGCCTTTGTCTCTCTAGTGCTGGGTTTAAAGGTGTATGCTACCAAGCCCAGCTATTAGATTTTTTTATGTAAGCATTTTTGTTTCTCTTTTAAAAATTACCTTTTATTCTACTTACTTTACTATACTGCTTATCTGATTTTCATTTTACTGATTTCTGCTTCTGTATTTGTTTCCATCTTTCTTGTTGGTACCCAGCTCTACCTAGACACCCAAGTGAAACAACATGTACTATTGTTGAAAAATAAATATGGTGCTAGCTCATTGTATTTTTCCAGATGTGTATAAATAATGATTATTTAAGTATAGACACTGACATTTACAGAAATTGCATCAAAACAAGTTCCTTCCAAAATAAGGTAACGAGAGTGATTGGTTTTTCTTGGCTTGTGATGTTATTTGGTGGCCTCACGTAATTTCTGTAACACGGTTCTTATTTTAAACTGACTCAGAAATCCCCTGATACTTACTGTGGTGTACTGAACCCTGAGAACTCAGTAGGATCAGAGTTTACTTTCTTACTTGTTCCTTATTTCTTCAGCTGCTGATGAGTGGTTAGCTAGCTGCTCAGAAATAGGACCAAGGAAAGTCTTGGAGTTCTACTGTACATAACTAGAGGTTAGCTGTGATTCCTTCCCTCCTTCTTCCCTTCCGTTCCCTTCCCTTCCTCTTTCCTTCTTCTTTTTCCCTCTTTTTCCCTCTTTCCCTCCTTTCACACTGTCTCTCTACATAGTCCTGGCTGACCTGGAAATCACTATGCAGACCAGACTGGCCTTCAAACTCACAGAGATCCACCCACCCCTGCTGCCAGAATGCTGGGTGGGATTAAAGGTATATGCCACCATACATAGCTAGCTGTGATTTCTTGACCATGACTAACTTCAAGTCTGTTTATGAAGAAAAAAAATGAATAAAACTACAGTTTCAAAGCCAGGTCCCTTCTTTCCATAAGTCTAAATTATATTTTTAAATTAATGTTTTGTGATTGATATTTTAAAATGTAATGGGAAATTCTCCAATATTTTAGTTAATATACAAACTGTGTATTTTTTTAGACTCTTGAATAAGTGCTGTTATTCACAAATGACATAATTTTGGCGACTTAGAGGGGTTATGAAATTATATCAACAGATGAACATATGTATCCCAAACACATTATGTTGGTGCGATGACTGTTTTCTTGGAGTACATACATGAAATGGTAGTGAGGATTGGGTAGAGAGGTAGTGGAAAGACATAAATCCCGCTAGCCTTTGTACCCCACAGGGAAGTAATACAATTATTCAAGGGCAAGTAAGAACACTCTGGTATTAATCTTATTAGACTGAGAAATGATGGTAACATTCTCTTCAAGATAGCATAAAGAATAAAGATGAGAAGAAACCCTGGGCTGTTTATGTAGCAGTGTTTGTTACTTGATTTTTAAAATGATGCAGCCTTATACTTAGAAATCTTAGCAGAAATAACTGGGGTCCCTGAGTCTGCAGGTCAAAGTTGGAATTGTGCCCGTACAGTTTCTACCTTTTGCTTATTTGTTGTGCTTGGTTGGGCTTTTTTTTTTTTTTATTTTAAGAGAGGGTCTCTCTATATATAACAGTTCTGGTTGTTCTGGAGCTCACTTTTGTAGACCATGCTGTCATTGAACTCACAGAGATCTGCCTGCCTCTGACTCCCAAGTGCTGGAATTAAAGGTGTACGCCACCACCGCCCTGCTCTTTTCTATTTTCGTGACTGTAGGCAAATTGTTTTACCTCGAACTCACAGTTTTCTCACCAATTAAATAGTGACAATCATAGTGTGTTGATTTGATGAAGAATTCTTGCACTAGGGCTGCAGGGTGCACCTCAATGGTAGAATGTTTGCCCAGCATGTGCAAGGTCCTCGTTTTTATCCCCAGTGTTATCACCACTACTTCCAGAAGCCCCCAAACATTCTCTCATTAAATATGCTGTTTGACACATGATACTCTCTTTCTAAGTTTTAGCTGTTTATATCATGTTATTAATATTATTATTACAATCCCCCAAGCAATAATAAAACTGACATTAAAGAAATCCTGGTTTGTCTTTCTGGTATTTTTTACAGTTTTTAATATGCTATAGTAATTTAGAAAGTACAGTTTAAGCCGTATTCTTATCTGACCATGTAACTAATTGAAAGAATCATTTTATGAGACATCATTATCTCACATTTTTTCAAGGGAGACAATGGAATGAGAATTTTGAGCATTGCCTATCACAATATTTCTCAATTTTTCCAATTAACTGTAGTGAAAATTTAGTACCAGAGATCTGCTGTATCTCTTGTTATTTTATAATGCTTTTCAATGGCTTCAAACGTACCCAGTATGTTTTTGTGTATGTCCCACAGGAACCAGTTTTTACACCCATAGGGATGCTATTACTCCCACCAGAAATACCTGATTTAGTGCAATGTCTGAACTAAGGGTGATTTTACTACCTGGAAGACATCTAGGAATTTTTGGAGATCTTTTTGAGTTGTTATATGCTGGGGCAGTTGGGGTTGTTGCTGTCGGCATCCTGTAAGTAGAAAGCAGGATCCCACAGTGCACAGGAGAATGGCTCCCCACAACAAATATTCATTGTGGATTCAAAAGCCCTTAGTGCTGAGTCTATAGAACCATATCGTAGCATGATGTGAAGTTCAATGTTGTCTGAATAGTCCAGAAATCATTAAGGAAAGTGAAAGGCCACAACAAGCCAGAGACCTCAAAGAAATAGAAGAGCCAGAGTTGGATTCTTGGCCTTCAGATTGAAGCTGTGGACAATGTTGTTTTTCTTCTGTAGAAAAAGAGTGGCCGTCTCTATCTTCTAAGTATTGTTTTGTTTTAGTAATACAGTGGGTTTTGTTCTTCCTATTAACCATGTATAAAATATACACATACTTTAAATACATGTTCATTGTTTAGTAACATGTACTTACTACATGTTTCTGCTTTCTTTTTTATGGAATCATCTTGCTTTATGAAACTGATGAACTCCTGGTATTTTTGTAGATTAATTTTATACGCTATACATTTATTCATCTGATTTTGTTGTGTTATATTTTTAGGGGCTTGACGTCATTCTCAATCGTTCCTCATTTGATCTAGCTCTTAACATTGCTGTTTTAAATTTAGCAGTTTCTCTGCCTCTTGGGTTTTAGAGAATAGGGACAACCAGATTGTTATGCAGCCTCCATGGTTGGCACTTACATAGTGTTTTCAAGACTTTGGGTTCCATTCCCAGCACTGACCAAAAAAGGGACTATGAATTTCTGTTGAAGGTGAGATAGCTTTCTTCATGGACATGGTCCAGGTTGGATGCCAGAGCTCCTGGTACCTGTGTTGTCCTGTCGTGTTCACATTTCCTTCTTCTGATGCCCAGAGTTGGTGTGGAAGAGCTCTCCGAAGAGGACTGGAATGAACATCGCTGGCAGTACTTCAGGTGACGCAGACACTACTAAGAAAATAATTCATTGAGGTTTTCTTTTCTCTTCTAACTCGAATGGTTTCTCTTTATGCTGTTTGCTTTTTCTTTCCTGAATGTGCCAATTCTCACTCCATGGGAAACAGGGAAATGAGTTCTAATCATTCTTTCCTTTCTTCCTTCATGTTGATTGGTGTGTCAATGTTATTGGGACTATGTGCTTTCCTCCCACATTTTCGGTCATGTGTTTTCAACCTCAGAGCCTGAGGTTGGTACAGCTGAGCTTAGTGTTAAGGACAGCTTATTTTCAGAGTCACCTACACTTTCCCCCAGAAAACGCTCCTTCTGATATGGTAAGCAAGGCTTATAACTAATCCAGAGACCTAGAATTTCATATTTCAGCCTCGACTACAGCATAGCTCACATGACCTTAATTAGATGCCAGTGTTGTGTATTTTTAAGTATGTATTTGTATATCTGTACTTTCTCATGATGGTTCAGATGACATGAAGAACATTGTTTTTTAATAAATGAAAGGATGATGTTTCCACTAACACAGTTTGCTTCTCGGTCTACATCCAACTTTGTGTGATGAAATTGTGGTTAAGAGTGGTGACGAAGGAGAAAAGGAATAGCCTCCAGTGTTCATTATTGCCTTTCTGGATCTCCAATTGGTATGTTTTCTTCCTGGTCTGATCTGTAGATACATTAAATGCAAAATCATCTTGAACTCAGATGTTGTGAAAATATTTTGTTCCCTGAGGACAGGATGAAAGAAACTATTTATGTGTGTGTGTGTGTGTGTGTGTGTGTAATGGGGCATAGATATATGCTCTAATGGCATGCATCAAATTCATGGAAGTGTTGAAATATCTCACTGGGTTCCTGCTTCTTCTTACCATTCCGCGCGCGCACAGACACACACACACACACACACACACACACACACACACACGAAAATGTTTACTAGTGGAGTTGCAGAGGGACCTTTTCTACTAAAGTGTCCTGCCTTCAAGGACACTTTAAGTTATCACACCAGTCCCTCTGTGCAATCCAGCAGGTCATAGATGGGAATCTGCTAGGGTGGGCCATTCCAAGGCCCAGGATATGGATCTGGGCGGTAGCTGAACTGGTAGATCTGGGCCAATGGGACCACCCCCTGAGGTGAGGGGCAGAGCCAGGTCTCCTAGGCTCATGTCAATGGACCAGCAGCTCTCATGCCTGTAGTGAGGGATCTCTCACCACATGCCTGTGGTGTGCCATCTCTCCCAAGTGCTGGGGGTCAGCTCTCCCATGGTAGTGGTGTGGAATTAAGTACTTTCTTAATCGAGGTTCCCTCCTTTCAGATAACTCTAGTTTGTGTGTCAAGTTGACATAGGACTACTACGTTGAACCACTTCATCCTTGGAAAGGACAATGCTTTGTCCTTACTGGAGTAGACACTTATTTTGGTTATGCATTTGCATTTCCTGCACATATGCTTCTGCCAAAACCATGCACTTACAGAATGCCTTATCCACCATCACGGTATTCCACACAGTACTGCTTCTGACCAAGGAACTCACTTCACAGCTGTAGTAAAAGGGCGGCGGGGCTGCGTCCCCAACACCCCAGCCGCCTGCCCGGCTAGCTTATGCCCCGAAATAATTACATGAACACTGTATTCTTTTAATCACTGCTTGGCCCATTCTCTTCTAGGCTAATTCTCACATATTAATTTAGCCCATTTCTAATCATCTATGTGTAGCACCCCAAGGTGCGCTTACCGGGAAGATTCTAGCCTATGTCCATCCAGGGTCGGAGCTTCATCCCGGGAGCGGGGCATGGCGTCTCTCTCAGGCGTCTGCTCCCGAGAGCAGAGCTGTGGAGTCTCTGAGCTCACTTCCTCTTCCTCCCAGCGTTCTGTTCTGTTTACTCCTCCCACCTATCCTCTAACCAATAAAATGGGCCAAGGCAGTTCCTTTATTAGCCAATGACCTTCCTCCATCACACAGCCAGAGAAGTGTGACAGTGGGCCCGTGATCATGGAATCCACTGGTCTTATCATGTTCCCTACCATCCCGAATCAGCTGTCCTGACAGAAAGATGGAATGGACTTTTGAAGACTCAGTTAGGTGGCAGCAGCCAGGAGGAGTGGGGCAGGGTTCTCCAGAAGGCAGTATACACTCTTAATCAACATCCAATATATAGTACAGTTTCTCCCGTAGCTAGGATCCATGGGTCCAGGAATCAAGGGTTAGAAAAGGGTAAATAATTCCACTCACTCTCACCCCTTGTAACCCACTAGAAAAGTTTTTGCTTACTGTTCCTACTACCTAGAGGTTTGGGTTCCAGAGGGGAGCATTCCTGTCAAGAGCCACAACAAACATTCCATTGAACTGGATAGCAGCTTTCCCCTGGTTACTTTACCTTCTGATGCCCTTAAACCAACAGGCTAAGAAAGGAATAAAAGAGTTTGGTGGGATGATTGATCCAGATTACTCTGGGGAAATTGGATCGAGTCTCCACAAATGGTGATAAGAACGATTATGTCTAGACTGGAGGAGATACTCTAGGGCATCTCTTGGTGCTATCATGTTCTGTGGTTAAGTCAGTGGGAAACTACAACAGCCTAAAGCAGACAGGATGACAAAGGCACAGACCCTTCAGGAATGCTGGTATATGAAGGTATGGGCCACTCCTCCAGGAAAAGACCTTAGATCTGCTGAGGTTCTTGCACAGGGTGGAGGGAATACAGAATGGGTAGTAGAGGAAGGTAGTTCTAAATACCAGCTAAGGTCACATGACCAGTCACAGAAACGGGGATTAAGCTAACATGAGTGTGTCTGTTGTATCTTGATAACAATGCATTTGTACAGATATTTGTGTTTTCTTTCAATTTCTTTATCATATGTTGTAATATCAACAAAAAGAATATTAATGGTTATATTTAAGCTTGAGCTACTAAAAAGATGTCCCCCAAGGGACAGTGTCACCCATTATAAATTTATAATGTATTTATATTTGTACAAAAGATAGTTATATCATGTTAGGCTTCATTATGACCTGGTTAAATATATAATGTGTTTGTGATTGTATGTGGTATAGTTATGTGTAGGAGTTATTATGACCTGATTATTGTTTTCATTTGAAAATTAATCATGACATGAGGAGATATGATTGTGTGTCAAGTTGACAAGGGGTGGATTGTGATGGCTGTTCTCGGTTGTCAACTTGACTATATCTGGAATTAACTAGAATCCAGAAATAGGAATACACCTGTGAGAGATTTTCTGCTTGTTTTTAAGTAGCTGAATCTTCTAGTCTGGACCTTTGAGGTAGTAAGATATATACCTTTGATTGGGATCTTGAGGTGGGAAGACATACATCTTAGATCTGGATTTTAAGGCTGGAAAACACAGGCCTTAAATTCATATCTTGAGGCAAAAAGACATATGTCTTTAACTCAAATCTTGAGGCAGGAAGGCATACCTTTAATATGGACTATACCTTCTGCTGGAAGTCTATATAAGGACATAGAAGAAGGAATCTGTTGCTCTTCGCCTGCTTGCTCTTGCCTTGCTAGCAATCCATTCCTTCATTGGCTTTGGAGCTCATTTCTTCCAGCACATCCAGAAGGTCAGCTGAGACACCTAGCCTGCGGGCAGAGCAACTACTAGATTCTTGGACTTGCTGTTCACAGCTAGCCATTGTTGAACTAGCTGGACCGCAGCGTGTAAGTCATTACAATAAATCCCCTATACATATGGAATGTGTGAGTGTGTGCGCGCGTGTGTGTGTAGAGAAAGATTCATTCCATAAGTTCTGTAATCCTAGGGAACACTGACTAATACAGTACGGTAGACAAATAATTGTTCTAAAGTGAAAGTTATTAACTTTGAGGTATTTATCCATTCCTGAAAACCACATCTATTTGACTTCTTTGTATTCTCATTTGGTACAGAATTTCCACATTTGTCTCATTCTTTTTTTTTTATTAATTTTTTTTATTGAGAAAAGGAAAAAAAAAAGAAAAATGTTTCTGCCTCCCCCCAGCCTCCCATTTCCCTCCCCCTCCTCCCACCCTTCTCCCCCTCCTCCCACTCCTCTCCCCCTCCCTCTCCAGTCCAAAGAGCAGTCAGGGATCCCTGCCCTGTGGAAAGTCCAAGGTCCTCCCCCCTCCGTCCATGTCTAGGAAGGTGAACATCCAAACTGGCTAGGCTCCCACAAAGCCAGAACATGAAGTAGGATCAAAACCCTGAGCCATTGTCCTTGGCTTCTCATCAGCCCTCATTGTTCGCCATGTTCAGAGAGTCCGGCCCTATCCCAAGCTTTTTCAGTCACAGTCCAGCTGGCCTTGGTGAGCTCCCAATAGATCAGCTCCACTGTCTCAGTGGGTGGGTGCACCCCTCATGGTCCCGACTTCTTTGCTCATGTTCTCCCTCTTTCTGCTCCTCATTGAGACCTTGGGAGCTCAGTCCAGTGCTCCAGTGTGGGTCTCTGTCTCTCTCTCCATCCATCACCAGATGAAGGTTCTATGGTGATATGCAAGATATTCGTCAGTATTGCTATAGGATAGGGTCATTTCAGGTTCCCTATCCTCAGCTGCCCAAGGAACTAACTGGGGACATCGCCTTGGGCTCCTGGGAACCACTCTAGGTTCAAGTCTCTTGCCAACCCTAAGGTGACTCCCTTAACTAAGAATCATGCTTCCCTGCTCTCCTATCCAACCTTCGTTCCATTCTTAATGAAACTAAGGATAATTCAATTCATTCTGGAGGAAAAGACGGCAGTGTCTGTTACAGTGTGCTCTGCCTAGGTGTATCTGAATGCTGAAATGTGACGTAATAAAGCTCCAGATTTCTGCAACGTCCCAGGTGTTACAATCAGGAGATAAATACATTATAAATGTGACATAATAAAGCTCCAGATTTCTGCAACGTCCCAGGTGTTACAATCAGGAGATAAATACATTATAAACAGTTGCCAACCCAGGAAATTCGAGGAAGCTAAGTATTATGGGGCTCTGAATCTTTCATCAAAAGCCTGTATCTGGTCTTTCTTGCTGTTTAACATCACTCCAAATGTCTTGGCCCATTGTTTTACTCTTGTTCACATTGGCCAGTTTGATTCTGGGCTGTGACCCAAGAGTGGAGTCCTTTATAGGAATCCCAGGATAAGTGTGTCATCCTTGGGGATTAGTCCAAGGGCCCATCCAGATGCCAAAAAGTAATTATTGAATCTCTCTAAATTCTCATTCTCAAATGGGAAAAATTCTAGAATAACCTTCATGCCCATGCCCCATGTCTGTCTTCCAAGGGGTCATTTATAAAGCCGTGGCAAGCTGGAAAGCAGATATTGACTTCCCTTCTTGAATTTGCCCACCAAACACTTATAACAGTAGTTGGTACCTTCATGAGACCAGAATGAGTCTTCATGAGTCAGAATGGGAGAGCCAGGCAGTCCCCATAGTTCCTGTGCAGTCAGGCTCTGTGCATCCCAGACATATGGTTGATAGCAAGTAGCTGCAGTGAAGACTGGACCTTCCACACAGAAGACTGATACAAGTAAGGGAAGCAGGTGTTGAGTAGGACTGGCTCCAGAGCTTAAGTCTCTAGGGAGTGAACAACCAGATCTGAACATGGCTATATTGCTTAGTACTTCCTTAACTGTGTCTCATTCTACTTGAGACTTTCTCCATGTCCATCACTTTGAGGGGAAAGAGAAAACATTTCTGAAATTATTAAGAGGAAAATCTTGCATAATTATGAGAATCTTTAGTTACCATTGCCTGTCCTTACCAATTCTAGTACCTTATGTTAGGAATCTTTACAGTGTCTGGTTTTCAGACCCTGAAATGTAATGAGCTTATAAATCGTCAGTATTAATTAATTAGAGATAGGAAAATAAGCTGGTGTGCTTTTGAAACATCTTTACCAAAATTATCATTAAATATTCTTAACTGTGGCATTTACAATTCTTCCTCCAGAAGCAAAGAATGGAGCAGTGAATACCTAGGTACTAACTGTGGCATTTACAATTCTTCCCCCAGAAGCAAAGAATGGAGCAGTGAATACCTAGGTACTAACTGTGGCATTTAAAATTCTTCCCCCAGAAGCAAAGAATGGAGCAGTGAATACCTAGGCACTAACTTGCACTCACCACATAACTAACATTTGTCCTGTTTTTCCCACTTCAGAGTCAGGTGTCCTGAGTCCACTCCTAAATGCAATCTCCTCAGTAACCACATCTGAGAAAAGCAACATGAATTTTACACAGTTAGGATCCAACAAAAGTTTATGCTTTTGTCATGCCTGTATACTCTCTTTCTACAACTCAATTTTCATGTTTTCTTATAACATTGAGTTTTAAGTATTCCTTTTTTTTTTTTTTTTTTTTTTTGGCTTTTTGGTTTTTCGAGACAGGGTTTCTCTGTAGCTTTGGAGCCTGTCCTGGAACTAGCTCTTGTAGACCAGGCTGGTCTCGAACTCACAGAGATCCACCTGCCTCTGCCTCCCGAGAGCTGGGATTAAAGGAGTGCGCCACTACCGCCCGGCTTGAGTTTTAAGTATTCTTGATAGTTACTTAACAGAATGTCCTATCATCTGGATTTTTCTGATGTCTCATTATGACAAGAGGCAAATAATCATTTTTTTTTGTCAAAAAATACTGTAAAAGTATGGCCACACGTTTCTTGCTGTATCCTTTCAGGTGGCGCATGTAGTCAAGCTGTTCATTTTTTAGTGATATTCCATTTGATGAGTTATCTAGCATAGAATACTGATCCTAGGTCTCTCTAGTTTCAAAGTGTCACTGTTCTTTATGCAATTAAAAAGTTATCAGTAGAGTGTTTTCCCACCATATCAATGGCCAACAGGGAAGTCATCCACTAGTGCTTACTCCAAGGACAGTAGCATTAAGACTTTCCTAATTCTCCCATTTCTTAAAGATTCATGTTCCCCATAAAGAACTTTAGAAAGTTTGGGGATTTACTTTGCGTACTGATGAAGTTAACAGTCTTTTCATTGTCTGAGCATTCAGTTCAAAAGAGTTTAACTTACTGTGTGGCATTGGAGTTGTGGCCCTACAGGACCGTAATAGGAATCTGGGTGTTAGCACTGACAAAGAGTTAGCAAAATGAAGGAAAAAGTGATGACAATATGGAACCTTGGCTGAAATTAGGGTTTATTCTAGAATCTACTTAAAGCTTTAATTAGTTAAAAATAAGGTGTAAAATGTAGCTCCTCACTCATACTATGAGTGCTCAGTGACCGCATGTGGCCAGCAGGTGCTAATAACGACACTGCAGGTACAGAACACCGCAAAAAGTTCTGTTGTGTAGTGCTGACTTAGACTCTCAGGTTCCCCCATAACAAATTGTGAGCATCATGAGTCAAGATAAGATGGTTCTAATTTCCTAGGTCCACCATAAAATGTTCTGAATACAGTATTTTAGGCTCCGTTTGGAATTCTGGCCTGCCACATGGGTCTAATGCAAGTGGATGAGCCTCATTGGGATTTCTGTGCTTTGAGTGACAGTACATCAATCTTAGTCATTATAAGTAGTTACTTTAAAATAGAATCAATTTAAAGCTTTGCTGGAACTCAGGAGGCAGAGGCAGGAGGATTGACACAAGTTCAAGGTATAGTATACACAGTAAATTCCAGGTCAGGCAAGGCTAGCTACATAGGCTGCCCTGTACCCACAAACCAAAATGATTTTGTTAAACATTATTTTCTTCTTATAGTAAAGATTTGAGGTTAGCTAAATTTCCTCTGGCAGCTCTTATTACATTTAATTTTATTTTCCTCATATGGTCCAGTGTTCCCCGTGGGCCTCCTGTTTCATCCGGGTTGATATACAGTAAGTTTGCTTCACCAGAACTGATGCAGAAGCCTTTTAAGAAGCAAACTTCTTTCACGGTCTTAAGTGCAGAGAAGAGAGATTCTTAGTGGTAGATCTGAAGTGCCATATTCTTGGTTAGCAGCCTATCTGTCGTTCGCCTGAGGATAACATGCCACCTGCTTTTCTGAGAGGCATCCAACAGTTCAGTCTCAGTAGATTTGTCTGGCACAAAGTATTTTTGTGCTGCTTCATAAGGTTTAATAGTATATTATTGCCCATTGGCCTTATAAATGCTACCATAGATACCTTATAGAACACCATCTAGGGGATGTTTCTGTATGGAATGTACATTAAAGGGCTCTAAAAACAGGTCAGAGTTGAAGAATAGCTAGGAGTTCCTAATGCGATCTTGCCTCCAGTTACTTCCATATATTAGATTATTTGCATGCCTTTACGGTCTTAGGTAACTTCTTTGGTTAGCTTTTGAGTCCCTGAAGTAGATGGTTTTCTTGTCAAAATATTGGTCTCTGAGATTTGATGTTCAAACATTACCAGATAAGGTCTAGTTGCAAGATCCCAGATGTCAGAATTCTCTGCCAGGAAATAGCCTCTAACATAGAGCAAAATCTGTGTAATTCAGTGCAAACAGCCCATCTAGTCCCAGGTTCACAGAGAAGAATCTGGTGCCAGGTCCAGTATTAAATTTTATCAAGTGTCCAGAACACTGCCTGGCCCTAAATGCAAATATTACTGTGTATGTGCATTCATCTTGTGGCTAAAACTTTGCCTCCAACAGAAAATGAGGTAGCTGCTTCCTTTTATTCTGTCCCCCTTGCCAAGGGCACAAGCGTGAGACAGGACAGAATAAAGGTCTGTCTGTGCTATCACTTACTTCTTAATTGCATGTAGTCTCTTTTCTCTAGAAAGATCCCAAGTGTTACAGGTGATGGGGAGGAATAAGAAAAGTAAGTATGTACTTAAGGCTTTGTATATCCAGCCCAGTATCTGCTTGCTGGACTAGGACAGCTTGTACTCGACAACAGAGCATCCCTCTTCAAGCTTAGAATGGCCTAATCTGCTGAAGACTTGATGTTCTATTACATTTTATGATGCTGTCCATATTTTTGAGATACTGGGAGGTTGAAAGGAGTACAGGATTTTCTTGGTGTCTATTTTTTCTCTCATGATCCATGTTATCTATGTTATTTGTGTCACATTTCTCTGTCTCAGAATTGTAAGTTATGATATAAATAGTTAACAGATGCATGCAACAATAGGTAGCATACGGCAAAGCTAAGACGACCGTCCTAGTGGTTCTCAGGAATTAATTGTAAGTGGATTTTTGCCACTTGGTCTTTTTTCTTTTATTTTCAGTTCTTTTCAAATGTGCATGTTTTCTCAGATGTGTGAGTTTTCTGTTCATCTTTGATAAAGAGAGTGTGGGGACACAAGGACAAAAGCATACCAGGACTCCAGTTGATAATACTGATCAAGATAGCATTGCGATACTTGTTAGGACAGGACAGCTTTTAGTGAGGATCACTGTGACTGACATAGAGTTCTACTGTGATGGGGTTTTGCAGTGTGAGAGAGTGATAGGAATTGATGGATGAAATTTGCCAAGAGGAAATATCAGGGATAAGTGGGTATTCTTGCTAAAGGCTGGCTGTGGAGATCAGATACCACTTGAGAGATGGCAGGAGCATCAGGTATTGAGAGGGACCAGATAACAAAGGTGGGAGTTCTAGCTAAACCAGCTTAAGGAGATTTTTGATAAAATTTAGTGATGTAAAGGGAAGAAGCCCAAAAGTTAGGTCCTAATTGGGAAGGTGATTAAAAAAAAACTGACTCAAATTTGGAAGAAGGAGAGATTCTATCATTATGCATACTAAAAATGTCAGGGAAAGGAGGCTTGGCAGATGGCTGTCAGTGAAGTGTTTGCTGTGCAAGTATAAGGATCTGAGTTTACTCTCCAGAACCTATGTCAAAAGCTGGATACAGTGGTACATGTTTCTAACCCCAGCACTGGGGAGATAGGCTTTGCTGAGCAGCCAGCATAACCTAATTTGTGATTTCTAGGCCAAACGAGAGTACCAATCTTGAAAAATAATGTGGCTGGCTTCTGAACACCTAAGTTTGACTTCTGGCCTACCACACATACACAGATGTTTACACATGTACAAACATACACACAAGAGAGTTAGAATAAATATATTGATATCACTGCTGTATCTGTATCAGAAAATAAGATGTGGGATGGAGAAATGGGAAGATGGTAATAAAGAACCTGTAATAAATGGTAATGTAGAATCTTGGTGGCTCTGCAGGTGTTTACCACAAATTCCTCCCATGCTTCTTTGTATATCTGCCTAATTTCATAGTAAAATATTGTGGGCATCAAAGCAGTTCAGGGAAGAAGTGAGGAAGCAGCCAAGCAGAAGGGACCTAGGATTTAGTAGTAAGGACTGCTTGGTACAGGAAGGCAGGTGGAAAACTGCCAGCTTATTTCCCAGAGACCTTGCTAAGGGCATGTGTACTTATAATATCTCACTCTTTGGGATCTGCTTCCATGTGGACCTGACTTCTGCATGATGGCCTTTCTCTCCTTGAAGCTAACCACTCCTGCTTTGGGAAGATAGTCGCTGACTAAGCAAGCAAGGCTGCCATGGCCTAAGCTAATGCTTTCTGTTTTTCTCTTTGTCTTTTTCCCTGGTGACTTTTAGAGTTGGTGTTGACCCAGATCAAGACCCGCCACCTAACAATGACAGCTTTCAAGTCTTACAAGGGGTAAGTCACAAGTGGCTGTCTTCTGAGTAATATATGATTTGAAAATTACTAAAACCGAGCGTTTGCTCTCATGCTGTGCATTGTCGTCTTGACAACAATCTTTTAGGTTGCTGCCATAAATTCTGGTTTATAGGTTAGATGCTGAAAATTGAGTCTTAAGTGAGTTACCTAAGGCCAGATAACGAGAAAGTGGTGCATTTTGTAAGTGAAAAAGGCCAGGAACAGCTAACTACCGAGATGAGGAGATTCCATCTAGAGAGTTCTATACCTGTCAAAACAGCTCCATTCTCTGTTTCTCATTGCCTCTCCGTCTACACTCAAACACCTGCAAAAAGAATTAAATGAGGTGACTGGGTTGGTGTCATGCAGCATTGCTTACTGTATGTCTATTAAGACCTGCAGGCTGAAATATTAACAAGAGGTACAAGTCAACTTTGCTGGCAGTGTGGCCCCAGGAGTCCCCATCAAGTCTTGGGACATCTACTCAGGTGCATCCAGATGTTTGACATCTACCATAGAAAAGAACTTGAGACTGAGTCCAACCAAGTTAGCAGGTTTTGTCGATTGAGCAGAAGGGAGTCAAATGTGAATGGGAGGAGACAAATACAGTCAAGTGACTCAGGAATAGCTATGTGGGACTTGGTGGTTTTGAAACTGCTTCATCTGCAAATGAGCTTAGCTAATGGGGACAATATATAGTTGGATATTTAGTTATATTTTCCACAGAATTCTGACCTTGAAGTAGAAACTTCTTTGTAAATTTCATTGGCTTGCAGGTGGAGAAAGAGTAGAGAGAAAATAATCATCAAGGAATCCTTATACAGATAGGTCACAAAGGGATTAGACTTAGGTACATGCAATAAGTAATAAGGCACAATTTTAACAGTTCCATGTGTGAGAAACTGTATTCATTAAATCACTACTTGGCCCATTAGCACTAGTTTCTTATTGGCTAATTCTTACATCTTAATTTAACCCATTTCTATTAATCTGTGTATTGCCGTGTGATTGTGGCTTTCCTGCAAGATTCTAACCAACATCCGTCTCAGGCAGAAGATCCATGGCATCTCTCATTCTGCCCTTCTTCCTCCCAGCATTCAGTTCTGTTTTCCCTGCTTAGGATGGGAAAAGTGATCAGACTTCCAATGTGGTTTCCCAACTTCCTTGCTACGACTCAATCCCTACACAGAAAGGGCTTCCAATACATATTCCTTAGCTTTCTTGAAGCATACCATGGAACATTTAATGACCTTGAATAACGAGAGCAATCAGGGGCCTCTCATTTGTAGGTGAAACCCTAGGTTCTTGTTGTTTTTCCTGATGCACCTTCCATGCTAGGTGATGTCATGAAACTTGAAATAGAGGTGGGGGAAATCCAGATATTTGTCCTCTTCTAGAAAGGGTAGTTCTCTTTCTTTTCTTTTTCTTTCTTTCTTTCTTTCTTTCTTTCTTTCTTTCTTTCTTTCTTTCTTTCTTTCTTTCTTTCTTTCTTTCTTTCTTTCTTTCTTTCTTTCTTTCTTTCTTTCTTTCTTTCTTTCTTTCAGATTTCTGCCTCCTCCCCGCCACCGCCTCCCGTTTCCCTCCCCCTCCCCCAATCAAGTACCCCTCTCTCGTTAGCCTGAAGAGCAATCAGGGTTCCCTGCCCTGTGGGAAGTCCAAGGACCACCCACCTCCATCCAGGTCTAGTAAGGTGAGCATCCAAACTTCCTAGGCTCCCCTAAAGCCAGTACATGCAGTAGGATCAAAACCCAGTGCCATTGTTCTTGACTTCTCAGTAGTCCTCATTGTCCTCTATGTTCAGTGAGTCTGGTTTTATCCCAGGCTTTTTCAGACCCAGGCCAGCTGGCCTTGGTGAGTTCCCGATAGAACATCCCCATTGTCTCAGTGTGTGGGTGCACCCCTCGCGGTCCTGAGTTCCTGGCTTGTGCTCTCTCTCCTTCTGCTCCTGATTTGGACCTTGGGATTTCAGTCCGGTGCTGCAATGTGGGTCTCTGTCTCCTTTCATCGCTTGCTGAAGGTTAATATTCAGGAGGATGCCTATATGTTTTTCTTTGGGTTCTCCTTATTTAGTTTCTCTAGGATCACTAATTATAGGCTCAATGTCCTTTGTTTATGGCTAGAAACCATATGTGAGTGAGTACATCCCATGTTCCTCTTTTTGGGTCTGGCTTACCTCACTCAGGATAGTGTTTTCTGTTTCCATCCATTTGCATGCAAAATTCAAGGAGTCCTTGTTTTTTACTGCTGAGTAGTACTCTAATATGTATATATTCCATACTTTCTTCATCCATTCTTCCATTGAAGGGCATCTAGGTTGTTTCCAGGTTCTGGCTATTACAAACAATGCTGCTATGAACATAGTGGAGCATATACTTTTGTTGTATGATAGGGCATCTCTTGGGTATATTCCCAAGAGTGGTATTGCTGGGTTTAGGGGTAGGTTGATCCCGAATTTCCTGAGAAACTGCCACACTGCTTTCCAGAGTGGTTGCACAAGTTTGCATTCCCACCAGCAATGGATGAGTGTACCCCTTTCTCCACAACCTCTCCAGCAAAGGCTATCATTGGTGTTTTTGATTTTAGCCATTCTGACAGGTGTAAGATGGTATCTTAAAGTTGTCTTGATTTGCATTTCCCTGATCGCTAAGGAAGTTGAGCATGACCTTAAGTGTCTTTTGGCCATTTGAACTTCTTCTGTTGAGAATTCTCTGTTCAGCTCAGTGCCCCATTTTATAATTGGGTTGATTAGCCTTTTACGGTCTAGTTTTTTTAGTTCTTTATGTATTTTGGAGAACAGACCTTTGTCAGTTGCGGGGTTGGTGAAGATCTTCTCCCAGTCAGTGGGTTGCCTTTTTGTCTTAGTGACAGTGTCCTTTGCTTTACAGAAGCTTCTCAATCTCAGGAGGTCCCATTAATTCAATGATGCCCTTAATGTCTGTGCTGCTGGGGTTATACGTAGGAAGTGGTCTCCTGTGCCCATGTGTTGTAGAGTACTTCCCACTTTCTCTTCTATCAGGTTCAGTGTGTTCGGACTGTTATTGAAGTCTTTAAACCATCTGGAGTTGAGTTTTGTGCATGGTGATAGATATGGATCTATTTTCATTCTTCTACAGGTTGACATCCAGTTTTGCCAGCACAATTTGTTGAAGATGCTCTCTTCTTTCCATTGTATACTTTTAGCTCCTTTATCGAAAATCAGGTGTTCATAGGTTTGTGGGTTAATGTCAGGGTCATCTATTCGATTCCATTGGTCGACTTCTCTGTTTTTATGCCAATACCAAGCTGTTTTCATTACTGTAGCTCTGTAATAGAGTTTGAAGTCAGGGATGGTAATGCCTCCAGATGATCCTTTATTGTATAAGATCATTTTGGTTATCCTGGGTTTTTTTGTTTTTCAATGTAAAGTTGATTATTGTCTTCTCAAGGTCTGTGAAGAATTTTGATGAGGATTGCATTGAATCTATAGATTGCTTTTGGTAGAATTGCCATTTTTACTATGTTGATCCTCCCAATCCAAGAGCAAGGGAGATCCTTCCATTTTCTGGTGTCCTCTTCAATTTCTTTCTTCAGAGACTTAAAGTTCTGGGCTGGAGAAATGGCTCAAAGGGTAAGAGCATTGCCTGCTCTTCCAAAGGTCCTGAGTTCAATTCCCAGCAACCACATGGTGGCTCACAACCATCTATAATGAGGTCTGGTGCCCTCTTCTGGACTGCAGGCATACACACAGACAGAATATTGTATACATAATAAATAAATAAATAAATAAATAAATAAATAAATAAATATTAAAAAAGACTTAAAGTTCTTGTCAAATAGATCTTTTACTTCCTTGGTCAGAGTTACCCCAAGATATTTTATGCTATTTGTGGCTATCGTGAAAGGTGATGCTTCTCTGCTTCCTTATCCTTAGTGTATAGGAAGGCAACTGATTTCTTGGAGTTGATCTTGTATCCTGCCACATTACTAAAGATGTTTATCAGCTGTAGAAGTTCTTTGGTAGAGTTTTGGGGTCGCTTAAGTATACTATCATATCATCTGCAAATAACGAAAGTTTAACTTCTTTCTTTCCAATATGAATCCCCTTGATCCCCTTATGTTGTCTTATTGCTATTGCTAGAACTTCAAGCACTATATTGAAGAGGTATGGAGAGAGTGGACAGCCTTGTCGTGTTCCTGATTTTAGTGGAATGGCTTTGAGTTTTTCTCTGTTTAATTTAATGTTAGCTGTCGGCTTGCTATAAATAGCTTTTATTATATTTAGGTATGACCCTTGTATCCCTAATCTCTCCAAGACCTTTATCATAAATGGATGTTGAATTTTGTCGAATGCTTTTTCAGCATCTAATGAAATGATCATATGATTTTTTTCTTTCAGTTTATTTATATGGTGGATTACATTGATAGATTTGCGTATGTTGAACCAGCCCTGCGTCTCTTGGTTGAAGCCTACCTGATCATAATGGATAATTTTTCTAATGTGTTCTTGGATTCGGTTTGCCAGTATTTTATTGAGAATTTTTGCGTCGATGTTCATGAGTGAGATAGGCCTGTAATTCTCTTTCTTGGTTGGGTCTTTGTGTGGTTTTGGTATTAGGGTAACTGTAGCTTCATAAAAGGAATTTGGCAATGACTCTTCTGTTTCTATATTGCGAAATACATTAAGGAGTATAGGTATTAGGTCTCTTGGAAGTTTTGGTAGAATTCTGCATTGAAACTATCTGTTCCTGGGCTTTTTTTGGAAGGGAGATTTTTGATAACAGTTTCTAATTCTTCGTGACTAACAGGTCTATTTAGATTGTTCACCTGGTCTTGGTTTAGCTTTGGTATATGGTACGTATCTAAAAAAAATGTCCATTTCTTTTGTATTTTCCAGTTTTGTGGCATACAGGCTTTTGTAGTAAGATCTAATGATTCTCTGAATTTCCTCTGTGTCTGTGGTTATGTCCCCCTTTTCATTTCTGATCTTATTTATTTGCGTGTTCTCTCTTTGTCGTTTAATTAGTTTGGATAGGGGTTTGTTGATCTTGTTGATTTTCTCTAAGAACCAACTTTTTGTTTCATTGATTCTTTGGACTGTTTTCTGTGTTTCTATTTTGTTGATTTCTGCCCTCAGTTTGATTATTTCCAGTCTCACTCCTCCTGGGCGCATTTGCTTCTTTTTTTCTAGAGCTTTCAGGTGTGCTGTTAAGTTCCCAATGTATGCTTTCTCTGTTTTCTTTAAGTGGGCACTTAGTGGTATGAACTTTCCTCTTAGCTCTGCTTTCATCGTGTCCCATAGGTTTGAGTATGTTGTCTCTTTATTTTCATTAAATTCAAGGAAGACAAGGGTCTCTTAACCTTGTCTTCTAAATGGATGGCTACAAGTAAAGACAGTGATGTAATATAGGAAGGAAAATCTCTTTTTTTTTGCAATAAAGACAGTTTCCTTACTGGTTCTAGAAGACAATTTTCTTGCAGGTTCTAGATACAAAGAAAACAATGCAAAAAAATCGATGAAACAAAGATTTGGCTCTTTGAGAAAATCAACAAGACAGACAAACCTTTATCCAAAATAATCAAAGGGCTAAAACAGAATATCCAATTTAACAAAACCAGAAATGAGAAGGGGGATATTAACAACAGAAACTGAGGAAATCCAGAGAATCATTAGATCATATTTCAAAGCTCTATACTTCACAAAATTGAAAAATTTAAAGAAATTGACAAATTTCTTGATAGATACCACTTGCCAAAGTTAAATCAAGATCAGATACACAATTTAAATAGACCTAAAAGGCCTAAAGAAATAGAAGCAGTCATTAAAAGTCTTCAAGCCAAAACAAAAACAAAAACAAAACAAAACAACACACACACGCACAAACACACACACACACAGACACACACACACACACACACACACACACACACACACACACACACACACACAAAACAAGCCCAGGGTCAGAATTCTAGCTAACTGTCAAAGAAGAGCTAATACCAATACTCCTCAAATTATTTCACAAAATAGAAACAGAAGAGAAGGAACATCACCAAATTTATTTGCTGGGGCCACAGTTACCCTGAGACCCAAATAACACAGAGGTACAAAAAGAGAATTACAGACCAATTTTCCTCATAAACATTGACACAGAAATGCTCAATAAAATACAAACTGAATCCAAGGACACATCAAAAAGATCACCCACCATTAACAAGTAGGCTTCATTCCAGAGATGCAGGGATGATTCAACATAGGTAAATTAGTCAATATAATCCACCATCTAAACAAACTGAAAGGAAAAACCCCCCACATGTTCTTGTGGTATGATTGAGCATCCTTTGAGTATATGCACAAAAGTGATAGCTTGGTCCTCTTGTAAGACTCCTAACAGTGGGAATATGGGCAGTCTCCAAATCTTTTACTGGCTTTTGGGACCCTACTTCTCATACTGGGTCACTCTGCCCAGCCTTAATACATGGAGAGGTACTTAGTCTTACTGCAACTTGATGTGCTTTGTTTTGTTGATACCCATGGGACATCTGCCCTTTCCTAAACAAAAATGGAGGAGGAGTGGATTATGGGGTGAGAACAGAGGGGCAGGGTGAGAGGTAGGGACTGGGAGGAGAGGAGGGAGGGGGAAAGGTGACTGGAATGTAAAATAAATAAATTTATAAAATAACAACAACCCCATGATCATCTCATTAGATGCTGGAAAAGCCTTCAACAAAATCCAACACACCTTCGTGATGAAAGTCTTGAAGAGATCAGGGATACAAGGAATCATCAAATTAAATGGAGAGAAACTCAAAGCGATTCTGCTAAAATAAAGACAAAACAAGGCTGTCCATGCTCTCCATATCTATTCAGTATAGTATTTGAAGTTCTAGCTAGAGCAATAAGATAATAAAGGAGATCAAGGGGATACAAATTGGAAAAGAAGAAGTAAAAGTATTACTATTCACAGATGATATGGTAGTATACAAAAGTAACCATAAAAGTTCTCTCAGGGAACTCCTACAACTTTTCACCTTCAGTCAAGTGGCTGGATACAAGATTAACTGAAAAAAAAAATCGGTACCCTCCAATATACAAATGTTAAATAACTGAGAAAGAAATCAGGGGAACAACAATGTTCACAATAGCCACAAATCATATAAAATGTTTTGGTTTAACTCTACCCAAGCAAGTGAAAGACCTGTATGATTAGAACTACAAGTCTATAAAGAAAGAAATTGGATATTAGAAAAAAAAGATATTAGAAAATGGAAAATTCTCCCATGCTCATGGATTGGTAGGATTATCATAGTAAAAATGGACATCTTACCAAAATCAGTTTAAATCCCAACACAAGTCTTTATAGATCTTGAAACAATATGTAACATCCTATGGAAAAGCAAACAAAAATAACGGGATAGCAAAAACGACTCTGTTCAATAAAAGAACTGTATGTAAGAGGTATTATGATCCCTGATTTCTAGCTCTACTATAAAACTATAGTAATAAGAACTACATGGTATTGGCAGAAAATAGACAGATGGATCAATGGATTTGAATCAAAAACCCAGACATAAGTCCACGTGGATACCTGATTTTCAACAGAGGCCCAAATTATGAAAAAAATGAAGCATTTTCAACAAATGGTGGGGTCTAAGTGGGTGTTGGCATGTAGAAAAATGCAAATAGATCCATATATATCATCTTGAACAAAACTCAAGTCTATGTGGATCAAAGACCTCAACATAAGTCTAGATGTTGTGGGTGAGGCACTTTGTTGGTTTCCAGCCACTCAGACCCAAAACAATCACACAGAAACCATATTAATTAAATCACTGCTTGGTTCATTAGCTCTAACTTCTTATTGGCTAACTCTTAGATATTAATTTAACCCATTTCTATTAATCTGTGTATTACCACGTGGCTGTGGCTTACCGGCTAAAGTTCCAGCGTCCATCTCTGGTGGGGCTACAGGGCTTCTCCCTAAACTCTGCATTCGTCCTCCCAGCATTCAGTCCAGCCTTCCCCACATACCTCTGTTCCGCCCTGCTCTGCTATAGGCTCAAAGCAGTTCTTTATTAACATGGTATTCACAGCATACAGAGGAGAATCCCACATCATCCAGATACATTGAACCTGATAGAAGAGGAAGTGGGGAATAGCCTTGAATGCATTGGCACAGGAGACAACTTCCTGAACAGAACATTAATAGTGCTGACACCAAGATTGACAATTAATAAATAGGAACTCCTGAAACTGAGAAGCTTTTGTAAGGCAAAGGACAAAACTGCAGCTTAAAGAATGGGATGAGATTTCACCAACCCCACATCTAACAGAGGGCTAATCTCTAAAATATATAAAGTACTCAAGAAACAGATATCAAAAAACCAAATAATCCAATTAAAAATGGGGTACAGATCTAAATAGGAGCCAGAGAGACCAAGGATTTCACAAGAAAACGCACAGAATTAACTAATCTGGGATCATAGGAGCTCACAGAGTCCGAGTCTGAACGAACAGCCTGCATGGGACTGACTTAGACCCTCTGCATATGTGTTACAGCTGTATGGCTTGGTCTTCTTGTGGGATTCCTACCAGTGTGAGCAAAGGCTATCTCTGACTCTTTTGCCAGACCTGCACTTTTCTAAACAGAAATGAAGGAGGAGTGGATTAGGGGTTGGGAACAGAGAGGGGAGAGAGACTGGGAGGAGAGGAGTGAGGGAAACTGCAGTTGGGATGTTAAAAAAATAACAAAAACAAAACCAGAAAACAATAAAGACAGTTTTCCTTACTGTTTCTAGAAGCCCCGAGCAGTAAACAGCATCACAGCTACAAGCTACCATTAGCTCATGTAGGAGATGGGAAGGAGCAGTTGGCTGAAACTTTTGGCTCTGTGAGGGAAGCATATGAATATTGTGGGCAGACTCCAACTTTGTGTTTCTGGCAAGCTGGACTCATCAGAACAAAATCAAGGCCTGAAAACACAGTTGTTTTGTTTCTCTAGAGGTCTTGGCAACTTTGCAACCAAAACCAAAACAAGCTCAGCTGGAAGCAAGCTGCCTGGCTCCAGGGGTAGTAGCTTCTCATCCAGTTAGAGAGGGACTTTCCTGCCAGATCAGACATAGCTGAGATTTCTGTTGGCTAGACATGATGATACATCATTCACTTCCTCCCTCAAGTTTTCCAGAAGATCACTTATTAATGAGGCCCCTCTAGGCAACAAAGAGTGTGACTCCTGCCTTCATCATATCAACAAGGGCAGCACACAAACGGATGTGCTAATGGAGACTGGAAGGAAGTGTGTGTGTGTGTGTGTGTGTGTGTGTGTGTGTGTGTGTGTGTCTACCATTGAAAGTCAGATGTTTAGAGCCCCATTGACAGAGAACTTTGTCCCTGAGTGGAACCTCCCTGCTGGCTAAAATCTGACACTTTAGCCACACAAATGTTTAACTTCAAACAGTTGGTGAAGTCACTTTCTTCAAATTACTGTTCTCTGATCCTTCGCTCTACCCCATTTGTCAATTTTTCGTTTTCCTTCCTTACTCCCTCCCAACCTCCCTCTCTCCCTCCTTTCTTTCTTCCTTGTTATGATACAGTGCAAAGTGGCACCCTGGCAGGTAAGCCCAGGATAGATGAGGGACAAACATAATTGTCAGATAGGATTCAAGTGGGAAGTTTTATTGGGGGAAGGTAAAGGAGTAGGGAAAGTGAAGCAAGAGAGGAAAAGAGGGGAGAGTGGGAGGGAGGAAGAGGGAGAGAGAGAGAGAGAGAGAGAGAGAGAGAGAGAGAGAGAGAGAGAGAGAGAGAAGAGAAGAAAAGAAAAGAAGAGGCAGGAAAAGTCCTGCCTGCCCCTTCAGAAGAGCAGTGGCGAAAGCAGAGATTGGGAGTGGGTGGAGCTTGTCTCTTTTTTAAAATATTTATTTATTATGTATACAATATTCTGTGTGTATGCCTGCAGGCCAGAAGAGGGCACCAGACCCCATTACAGATGATTGTGAGCCACCATGTGGTTTCTGGGAATTGAACTCAGGACCTTTGGTAGAGCAGGCAATGCTCTTAACCGCTGAGCCATCTCTCCAGCCCCTGGAGCTTGTCTCTTAAAGGGACCTTTGCACCTGTGTACAGACTAGGACCCTGGGATGACTAGGGCACTGCCAAAGTGCATCCTGCCAGATGATAGGGCAAGCCAGCATAATGCCTGAATCCTAACATTCCCATCTTTTTCTTATTATAAAAGGTGGGGAAAATCATTATCTGATATCTGATAGACTGCTTCCTGCTGATTTGTGGGTGTTGAAATTTTGGAGGACCTGAGAAAGCTGGGATGCTAGCCATGTCTTAGGGTATCTGGTTGTTTCACTGCTGTCCAGGCTCTCTGGTGTTTCTTGGACCTGGCAAGGTGCTGGCAGAGGAGAGGACAAGGTTAAGTTTAGGGTAAATTTCTTTTTCTTTATATCCTGGTGATTGAGGGGGAGGGTGCCAGGAATGGGGAAAGGTGGGGAGGCTTGGGCTCTTAGAGCCTGGTAATTGAGGGAGGGGTGCATCTGACCTGTTTGAGGTGAATCCTCCACGTTGGCTCCCTGCAACTTACAAGAATTCTTTGAGTTTGTGAAAATGTTTAGACACATTAGCATTTTTATTGTTTATCATGTGTACTGAAATTTGTTTTATAGGAACAGCAGTATACTCATGTCAGAAATGATTTTGCACAATGAAAAGTAGCTTTGAAGTCTATAGTTAGAAAATGAAAGGAGGGAGAGATTGCTGAGGGAAGGCATGCTTGGTGAGGGTGGTGTGGAGAGGAAAACATTCCAGATTCCCTTAAGGTTATTAGTCCTTACCAGACAGCTGCTGTGGAATGGTACATGATTTTACAGAGTACCTTAATATTTGACTATTTTCTTGCATTTAGTGAAGTCTAATTTCTAACCTTGGCTTATGACCAGATTGTCCTGTGAGAAGAGTTTTCAAGTGACAGGCACTGCAATGGCTCTTAGCTGCTCAACCTGTGCATATAATCTGGAGTGACACCTCTCAGGTGCCTCCAGAATGAGTGGAATGTCTAGGAGGTTCATAATGTGGATCTTACCTCCTAACTGGTCTGCCAGCTGATATTAGTAGATATCAGGGTTTAGGGGGCACTTCTAAAGGGCTTCCAGGCTTTTACATCCCCAATCAAAGTATTGAGCAGAGACATAGTTGCAGCAGAATCCGATGGTTTATTAAGAGATAGTACACTTCCAAGGGAGGGAGTGGGCTGGAGAAGGGAGAAAGTTTAGCACTTAAAGGGACCTGCTTTACAGAAAGTTGGGGCTTGTTTGGTACCTTAAGGAGGGGTGTTTGCATTTGCATAGCACAAGTTTTTCCACATGTGCTCTGTCCCATGTAGTTCAGCATTTAACTTCATGCATTATATGTCTCATTGGCATAGGAAATCTCCAGCAGGAATGTGCCCTTTATTATTATAATTACTATGAGTTACTTTTGGACCCTTTGGACTGCATATGTGCCTGAGCCAGTGGTGCCAGCACACTTTGTCAACTGTAGTTCTTGCTCTTCTGAACCTCACTCTACACCCTATTCTGCCTTAGTGGGACTAAGGTGTGGTGTCTTTTCTGTTTGTTTGCTGGGGTTCATGTTTGGTTCCTAGAAGCCACTCATATTTCCTGGCTTATGCCCCTTTTCCATCTTTAAAGCTAGCAACATATGACAGAAACAATTAGCTACCTGAGCCTCATTTTACAACACTGAAGCAACCAACTTTGGCTATGGCCTAATATAATTGACAGACCATTTTCAGAGGATGAACATTTTTCAAAACCATCTTATCCTGTATTGGCAAGATTTGACAGTCCTGCTTATCCATTTCCGGATATCATGTAACTTGTCACTGGTTGAAGCATTGTCAGTTCCTTGCCCAAAGGCCAGTTTTGCCAAGAAGAAAATGAGCTCCAAGTGGAGTATCTTTGGTGTTCAACATTCTCTCGGGAATAGATTGGTGCTGTCAGAAGCACTTATGTCTCATGTCAACAGAACCCTAAGTTATTTAAATGTCACATTCCACAGATCCTTGAAGTTGTTGAAGATTACCTATCTAGACAGAATACAATCTCTGTGTATCCAAAGAACCTAATTGATCTAACTGTATGTACAACAAGCATGAACAACTATTGACCTATAATAATTAATACCTGTATAACTTAGAGAGTAAAACTTCATGTCAGAATATTAAATAATCTGTAAACAAATGTGCAACAAATGAGGACAATGACCTCAAAATGTAAACAATCTATATGTATCTTGATCAGAGGTAGGAGTAATATATAATGTAATATGAAAATATATTCTAAAAGTTATATCAATATACAAAATGTTGTAAACAGAGATAAGAACATACATATATAAAATCTTTTATTTATTTTTTCCATTAAAAAATTTACACTTCCTCCCCTCCTCCCATTCCCCTCCCACTTCCCCCACTTCCCCTCCTCCCTCCACCTCCCTCCTTAAGAGAGGGCAGGGAACCCTACCCTGTAGGAAGTCCAAGGCCCTCCCCGATACATCCAGGCCTAGAAAGCTTTGCATCCAAATAGACTAGGATCCCAAAAAGCCAGTACATGCAGTAAAAACATGTCCCATTGCCTTTATCAATGGCTTCTCAGTCAGCCCCCATTGTCAGCCACATTCAGAGAGTTTGGTTTGATCGCATGCTCATTCAGTCCCAGTCCAGCTGGATTTGGTGAGCTCCCATTAGAACAGGCACACTGTCTCAGCGGGTGGACCAACCCCTTGCGGTCTAGACTTTCTTGCTCATTTTCTCCCTCCTTCTGCTCTTAAACTGGACCTTGGGAGCTCAGTCTGTTGCTCTGATGAGGGTCTCTGTCTCTATCTCCGTCTCCGTCTGTCGCTGGACGAAGATTCTATGGTGATATTCAAGATAAACATCAGTGTGATAGTGGGGCAAGGCCAGTTCAGGCACCCTCTCCTCTGCTGTCCAAGGACCTAGCTGGGGACATCCCTATGGATGCCTGGGATCCCCTCAAGAACCAAGTCTCTTGTCAACCCTAAAATGGCTTCCTTAATGTAGATATCTTCTTCCCTGCTCCTATATCTGCCCTCCTACTCCCCCAAGCTCTCTCCAGTCTTTTCTCCCTTCTCTCTCCCCCTCTTCCCTTCCCCTACCCCCACCCCTACCCCCACCCCCATGCTCCCAACTTTTGCCCAGCAATCTTGTTTCCTTCCAATTTCCAGGAGGATCTACATATGTTTTATCTTTGGGTTCACCTTGATATTTGGCTTCTCTAGGATCATGAATTATAGGCTTAGTGTCCTTTGTTTATGGCTAGAGTCCACTAATGAGTGAGTACATACCATATTCATCTTTTTGTTTATGGCTAGAGTCCACTAATGAGTGAGTACATACCATATTCATCTTTTTGGGTCTGGGTTACCTCACTCAGGATAGTTTTTTTCTATTTCCATCCATTTGCATGCGTAATTCAAGATGTTATTGTTTTTTTTTTTTTTTTTTTTTACCGCTGGGTAGTACTCTAATGTGTATATATTCCACACTTTCTTCATCCATTCTTTCATTGAGGGGCATCTAGGTTGTTTCCAGGTTCTGGCTATTACAAATAATACTGCTATGAACATAGTTGAGCAAATGCTTTTGTAGTATGATTGGATATTTTCCCAAGAGTGGTATTGCTGGATCCTGAGGTAGTAGAAACTGCCACACTGATTTCCAAAGTGGTTGCATAAGTTTGCATTCCCACCAGCAATGGATGAGTGTTCCCGTTATTCCACATCCTCTCCAGCATAGGCTATCATTGGTGTTTTTGATTTTAGGCATTCTGACAGGTATATGATGGTATCTCAAAGTTGTTTTGATTTGCATTTCCCTGATCGCTAAGGAGGTTGAACAAGACCTTAAGTGTCTTTTGGCCATTTGAACTTCGTCTGATAAAGAATTCTCTTTTCAGTTCAGTACCCCATATTTTAATTGGGTTAATTAGAATTTTCATGTCAAGTTTTTTGAGTTCTTTATATATTTTGGAGATTGGACCTTTGTCTGATGTGGGGTTGGTGAAGATCTTCTTTAATTCAGTAGGATGCCTTTTTGTCTTAATGACAGTGTCCTTTGCTTTACAGAAGCTTCTCAGTTTCAGGAGGCCCCATTTATTCAATGTTGCTCTTGTTGTCTATGTTACTGGGGTTAGACATAGAAAGTGGTCTCCTGTGCTTGTGTATTGCAGTCTACTTCCCACTTTCTCTTCTATCAGGTTCAGTGTGGTTGTATTTATATTGAGGTCTTTGATCCATTTGGACTTGAATTTTGTGCATGGTAATAGATAGGGATCTATTTTCATTCTTCTACAGGTTGACATCCAGTTATGCCAGCACCATTTGTTGCAGATGCTTTCTTTCTTCCATTGTATAATTTTAGCTCCTTTATCAAAAATCAGGTGTTCATAGGTTTGTGGGTTAATATCTGGGTCTTCATTTTGATTCCATTGGTAGACTTCTCTGTTTTTATGCCAATACCAAACTGTTTTCATTACTGTAGCTCTGTAATACAGCTTGAAGTCAGGGATGGTAATGCCTCCAGAAGTTCCTTTATTATATAGGATTTTTTTGGCTATCCTGGGTTTTTTGTTTTTCCATATAAAGTTGATTATTGTTCTCCCAAGATCTGTGAAGGATTTTGTTGGGATTTTGATAGGGATTGCGTAGAATTTATAGATTGCCTTTGGTAGAACAGCCATTTTTACTATGTTGATCCTACCCATCCAAGAGCATGGGAGATCCTTCCATTTTCTGGTGTCCTCTTCAATTTCTTTCTTCAAAGGCTTAAAGTTCTTGTCAAGTAAATCTTTCACTTCCTTGGTTAGTGTAACCCCAAGATACTTTATGCTGTTTGTGGCTATCGTGAAAGGTGAAGTTTCTCTGATTTCCCTCTCTGCTTCTCTATCCTTTGTGTATAGAAGGGCAACTGATTTTTTTTTTTGAGTTGATCTTGTATCCTGCCACATCACTGAAGGTATTTATCAGCTGTAGGAGTTCATTGGAGGAGTTTTTAGGGTCACTGATGTACACAATCATAACATCTGCAATTAACGAAAGTTTAACTTCTTCCTTTCTGATTCGAATCCCCTTGATCCCCTTATGTTGTCTTATCGCTATTTCTAGAACTTCAAGCACTATGTTGAAAAGATATGGTGAGAGTTGACAGCCTTGTCTTGTTCCTGATTTTAGTGGGATGGCTTTGAGTTTCTCTCCATTCCATTTGATATTAGCTATTGGTTTGCTGTACATTACTTTTATTTTATTTAGATATGATCCTTGTATCCCTAATCTCTCTAAGACCTTTATCATAAAGGGGTGTTGAATTTTGTCAAATGCTTTTTCCGCATCTAATGAAATGATCATATGGTTTTTTTTTCTTTCAGTTTATTTTTATGATGGATTACATTGATAGATTTGCGTATGTTAAACCAGCCCTGCATCCCTGGGATGAAGCCTACTTGATCATAATGGATTATTATTTTTTTTGATGTGTTCTTGGATTCGGTTTGCCAGTATTTTATTGAGAATTTTTGCATCGATGTTCATGAGCAAGATTGGTCTGTAATTCTCTATCTTGGTTGAGTCTTTGTGTGGTTTTGGTATCAGGGTAACTGTAGCTTTATGAAAAGAGTTTGGCAATGACTCTTCTGTTTCTATTATGTGGAATACCTTAAGGAGTATAGGTATCAGCTCTTCTTGGAATTTCCAGTGAAACTCTGCATTATAACCATCTGGTCTTGGGCTTTATTTGGTTGGAAGGTTTTTTATGATAGCTTCTATTTCCTCACGACTTATAGGTCTATTTAAATTATTCACCTGGTCTTGATTTAATTTTGGTATATGGTACTTACCTAAAAAAAATATCCATTTCTTTTACATTTTCCAGTTTTGTGGCATATAGGCCTTCTCAGTGTCTGTTGTTATGTCCCCCTTTTCATTTCTGATCTTGTTAATTTGCATGTTCTCTCTCTGCTTTTTGATTAGTTTGGATAGGGGCTTGTCAATCTTTTTGATTTTTCTCAAAGAACCAGCTCTTTGTTTCATTGATTCTTTGGATTGTTTTCTGTGTTTCTATTTTGTAGATTTTAGCCCTCAGTTTGATTATTTCCAGTCTTCTCCTCTTCCTGGGTGAGTCTATTTCTCTTTTTTCTAGAGCTTTCAGTTGTGCTGTTAAGTCTCTAATGTGAACTTTCTTCATTTTTTTTAAATGTGGGCACTTAGTGCTATGAACTTTCTTCTTAGTACTGCTTTCATAGTGTCCCATAGGTTTGGGTATGTTTTGTCTTTATTTTTGTTGAATTCAAGGAAGACTTTATTTTTTTTTTCTTTATTTCTTCCATGACCCAGGGGTGGTTCAGTAGTTGACTGTTCAGTTTCCACGAGTTTGTGGGCTTTCTGGGGGTAGCATTGTTGTTAAATTCTGACTTTATTCCATGGTGATCCAATAAGACACAGGTGGTTACTAAATTTTTTTTGTATCTGTGGAAGTTTGCTTTGTTACTTTGTATGTGATCAATTTTTGAGAAGGTTCCATGAGATGCAGAGAAGAAGGTATATTCTTTCCTATTTGGGTGGAATGATCTATAGACGTCTGTTAAGTCCATTTGATTCATTACCTCCATTACTTCTCTTATTTCTCTGTTAGGTTTCTGTCTGGTTGATCTGTCCATTGGTGAGAGAGGAACGTTGAAGTCTCCTACTATTAGTGTGTGGAATTTGATGTATGGTTTGAGTTCTAGTAATGTTTCTTTTACATATGTGGGTGCTTTTATATTAGGGGCATAGATATCAGGATTGAGACTTCATCCTGATGAATTGTTCCTTTTGTGAGTATAAAGTATCCATCTCCATCTCTTCTGATTGATTTTAGTTTGAAGTCAATTTTGTTAGATATTAGAATAGCCACACCCACTTGTTTCTTAGGTCTGTTTGATTGATAAACCTTTTCCGAACCCTTACCTCTGAGTAAATGCCTGTCTTTGTGTTTGAGGTGTGTTTCGTGTAAGCAGCAGAATGTTGTATCCTGCTTTCACATCCATTCTCTTAACCTGTGCCTTTTTATAGGTAAATTGAGACCATTGATATTAAGTGATATTAATGACCAGTGGTTGTTAACTCCGGTTATTTATTTATTTATTTATTTATTTATTTATTTTTTGGTGGTAGAGTTTGTGTGTTTCCCTTCTTTGGGTTGTGCTTGTGAAGGGTTATTAGATGTCTAAGTTATTGTGAGTGTTGTTGGGTTCCTTGGGTTGTGATTTTCCTTCTATTACTTTCTGTAAGGCTGGGTTTGTGGCTACATTTTGTTTAAATTTGTTTTTATCCTGGAATTCCTTTTTTTCTCCATTGATGGTGAAAGAAAGCTTGGCTGGGTATAATAATCTGAGCTTGCATCCATGGTCTCTTAGTGTCTGCAGCACATCTATCTAAGACCTTCTTTGGCTTTCATGGTTTCCATAGAGAAGTCAGGTGTAATTCTGATAGGTTAACCTTTATATGTTACCTGACCTTTTTCCTTTGCAGCTCTTAATATTCTTTCTTTATTCTGTATGTTTTGTGCTTTGATTATTATATGGTGAAGGGATTTTTTTTGATCCAGTCTATTCGGTATTCTGTATGCTTCTTGTACCTTCATAGGAATATCCTTCTTTAGGTTGGGAAAGTTTTCTTCTATAATTTTTTTCCTTTTTTTTTGGTTTTTCGAGGCAGGGTTTCTATGTGGTTTTGGAGCCTGTCCTGGAACTAGCACTTGTAGACCAGGCTGGTCTCGAACTCACAGAGATCCGCCTGCCTCTGCCTCCCAAGTGCTGGGATTAAAGGCATACGCCACCACCGCCCGGCTGTGCGCCACCACCGCCCAGCAATAATTTTGTTGAATATATTTTCTTGGTCTTTAAGCTGGAATTCTTCTCCTCCTTCTATCCCTATTATTGTTAGGTTTAGTCTTTTCATGGTGTCCCAGATTTCCTGGATGTTTTTTGTTAAGAATTTGTTGTATTTACTGTTTTCTTTGATCAATGAGCTTATTTCCTCTATAGTATCTTCAGCATCTGAGATTATTTCTTCTATCTCTTGTATTCTGTTGGTTATACTTATCTCTGTAGTCCCTGTTTGTTTACCCAGATTCTTCATATCCAGCCATCCCTCCATTTGTGATATCTTCATTACCTCCATTTCAGTTTTCAAACCTTGAACTGTTTCCATGACCTGTTTGATTGCTTTTTCTTGGTTTCCTTTGAGGGATTTATTCATTTTTTCAAACTTTTTGTTCTTCTCATTTTTAAGGGAATTTTTCACATCCAGTTTAAGGGACTCTATCACTTTCATAATGTTACATTTAAACTCTATTTCTTCTACTTCTTCTGGATTAGGGTATTTAAGTCTTCCTGTTGTATGTTTGCTGGATTCTGGTGTTATCGTGTTGTTTTTTAGATTGTTGGAGGAATTCTTGCATTGGCACCTGCCCATCTCTTCCTTCAAATGCAGCCAGGAAAGTCTTATTGTCTTTGTTTAATCTATGCTGTGACTGACTCTCTGGGTGGATCTCCTCAGTGCAGGAGCAGGAACTGTTCCTGGGCCAAGGATCTCGCAGACAATAGGGCAGGCTTGGGGGAGGCAGGGTTGTGTGGAACAAAGAAGCCCCTGCAGCTGGAGCTGGAGGGGCCCTGTGCTCTATTCTTGGACCGTCTACCCCGGGATGGCACACACTCACCAGTCTGGATTGATCTCTTCAGCATAGGAACAGAGGACCCTGCAGACAAAAGGCCATATATAAAGTCTTATGGAATAACTCTGCATAGGTGTACAAATAATGTAAACAAAAATAAGAAATATAATTTGAAGTTGTATCAATATACAAAAAACATACCAATGTAAATTACCCATGAATAATATAGCTCACAAGTATTCACTCTATTACCCACTATTACTATCCCCCCTTTTTTTGAACAAACATAGTTTTCTTTTTAACCCTCTATCTAATACATGTAATAATCAACAACCCCTAAACAGTATTCCCAACACAATGGACAAACTTTTTTGGGATGGGGGTGTCGTCTTCTAGAATTGCTTCCTCCTGTCGTGGGGGTGATGTTCTCTTAATGGGATCCTGCAAAATTAAAGTGATGGTTAAGTTTCAAAATTACTGTCTAGTATAGTTGCAAACAATTTCCAAGCAGTTGAGGGTTTTTTTTCCTTCAAAGTTCTTATTTGGAGTTCTGGCCAGAATGTCATGAGAAGGTGTACCATTTCAGCAGCTGGTACCCAAAAATAAAGAAGCGGTCTTATAGTAGTGCTGTCTGCATCACGATGTCATCTCAACTAGATAGAGTTGTTGCTGTGGGGCCCCATCCTCTTCCAAGATTACTGCAGGAAAAGGATCTGTAGGAAAATCTATTGTTCATCATGAAAAACTTAAACATCATTCATATAAACATTCAATGAAGAATGTAGAAGGCAAAAAAGGCATGTTGAAAGTAAAATTTTTCCTAAAGTCTTCCTTCTGTCCCATATCAGATGGCTCCCGATATGAGACAGAAACTCTGAATATTCCTTTTAACAACATGCTTGGATTTAGAGAAGTACAGAGTCATTGTCCAACACCAAAATCAACTGAATATATTAATATGTGTGTGTGTGTGTTTGTAAATGTAAGTGTAACCCATACCTGGATTCATAAACCATATTCTGTTTCCTAGATGCTCCTTAGTGGATAGTTATTTTTTCTTTTGTAAGCATTCAAACATCCAGGGTCTCTTGAATTTTTGATAATGTGTATTTTTCTGTAAAGATAAGAGGAGACCCTGCACTAACCCTTATGAGCTTTACTTACCACCTGTATGATTGTCACCGTTGTAGATGAGGTATCATTTCTATTTTTCAATAGGTTTCTCCTTTTCAAAATGAATCTTTATTAATTTTGGTGGTATCCATAATTTTTCTTCTCCTGTGGAAACAAGAACAAAACCCCTTCTCCAACATAGTACATCTCTTGGTTTCCATTGTGAGGTCAACACATTCTTGAAATATACTGGTTGATTCAATTCAGAAGTTTTTTTCTCATTATCTATTGCCTCTCTGCTGCTGTTGTTCCTTTCTCATTAGCATTAAGAAAATCAAGGTTAATAAAGCATTGTGCAATCTATTTCTGGGAATATTTTACATCCCTTTCTGTTTATTCAGCATATCTTTTATAATATACTTTGACCTTTCTATAATTGCCTAACCTGTAGGATTATTTGGTATACCTATAGTGTGCTTTATATTATAATAAGCAAAAAAGCACGTTATTTTCTTAGATACATATGCTGGACCATTATCTGTCTTTATTTGTGCAGGTATACCCATGATGGCCATAACTTCCAATAATGTGTGATTACTCAATCAGCCTTTTTTGAGCTCAAGGCAGTAGCCCATTGAAAACCTGAATACATGTCTATGGTGTGGTGTACATATTTCAATTTACCAAATTCCATAAAGTGGAACACATCCATCTGCCATATTCCATTCCTTTGAGTACCCTTTGGGTTACTCCCTGCAGGCAACAGTGTTTGATTATAGAAAGAACAAGTAGGACATCTCTTTATAATCTCCTTAGCTTGTTGCCATGTAATAGAAAACTCTTTCTTTAAACCTTTGCTATTGACATCATGTATTTTATGAAATTCAGAGGTCTGTAACACACTTCCAAACAATAATTGATCAATTTCTGCATTACCTTGTTCTAGAGGACCTGGCAGACCCATATGGGATCAGATGTGTGTTATGTATATAGGACAAAGCCTATTCCTGATTATGTCTTGCACCTGGATGAATAATGAAGTCAATTCTGTATCATCTGGTATAAATTCAGCAGTTTCAATATGCAAGATAACTTTTTCTGCATATTGTGAATCAGTAACTATATTGAGAGGTTCTTTAAAATCCCTTAATACCATAAGAATAGCATATAATTCTGCCTTCTGGACAAAATTATAAGGGCTTTGTTTAATCTTACTTACTTAATTCTTCTGATTTGTAACCCATCGTCCCTGATTTATTTGTATCAGTTTAAAATGTATGGGCTCCAGTTATTGGTGCATCACGTACAATTCAGGGAAGAATCCAAGAAGTTCTCTTTATAAGGTTAAGTCTATCACTTTTGGGATAATTGCTATTAATTTCTCCAAAAAATTAGCGCAAGCCCTTTGCAAGGTTCATTATCTTCCCATAACATTTTTTATTTCATCAACAGTAAAAGGTACTATAATCTCTGCTGGGTGTATACCTGCTAATTGACAAAGTCTCAATTTACCTTTTATAATTAATTCAGAGACTTTTCCACATAAGTTTTTAATTTTTTACTTGGTTTATATGGTAAAAAGGTCCATTATAAGATAATATTGTCCCTCTGCATTAAAATTCCTGTAGGAGAAATTCTGGAAGGCAATATGACTAGAATACAATTAAGATTTGGATTCACCCTATCTACATGTGCCTCCTGAGATTTCTCCTCAACAATTGTTAATTCCTTCTCCACTTCAGCTGTTAATTCTCTGGGACTATCCAAGTCTTTATCACCATCTAAGGTTTTGTTTAAATGAATTATTAGATCAGGTGTTATCCCAACAGCCAGTCGTAGACTGTAAATGTCTCCTAATAATCTTTGATGTCTTCTCTTACATTGGAAATTGGTTCTCCTACCCATGCTTCAGCACCATAATCAAGTGTCTCAACATTCATTGTAATGCAAGACCCATTCATCCCTGGGTGCTGATCTGATCTTTAAAGGCCCAAGAATCCGTTTGCACTCAATGTGGGCATTCTCATAAGCCAAAGATTCAATTATTATATGTCTAGCTGCTGGGTCAGTTCCCCCTATTTGTACAGCCCTAGTTAGTCTTTGCAAAAGGTCACTAGAAGGTTCTCTCTGACCCTGTTTAACCCTAAGATATGATTCAACTGTGTTTCCTAGTTCCTGAATCCTGTCCCAAGCCTTTAAAGCTGCTGTGCTACATAGGGACAAGGTGTGGTCATCGTAAAAAGCTTGATCCTTAGGGTCAGAGTAAGGTCCTTCACCTAGAATTTGATCTAGGGAAATCTCAAGTCCATTTCTTTTTCTTGTTGCTCTAAAATTCTCAGCTCCTCTTTAAAAAAGCATCTCCAAAGCAATTGCTGAGATTAACTGAGCCCAATCTTGTGACGTTACTTTGTTACTGAAAGCTCAGGTTTTGACCATTTCCCTAACAAAGGATGAATATAGTCCATAAACTACAATTGCTTGTTTAATTTCCTTTAGATCAGTCATAGGTATGGGTTCCCATGTATATTCTTTGACAACTTTAGGGTACTTGGTGCCAGATACTTTTTCTTTTGTTATTACTGGAAAGGCAGGCAGAACTCTGGGGAAGCTATCCCAGAGATTTTTATGTACTGACTAGGTTAAATTTTGCCTTTGTCATCAAATTTGATAATTTCCTCATTTTTTTCAAATTTGTTTATCATTGCCTTTTGTAATGTCCGGATTTCCTGTCCTGCTCTAATTGAGGATTCCAAGGTATGAAGTCTGTCCAGTAGAGATAATCTTTTATCCTTGGACATAATCTTTATAGCATACATATTACCTTTCTGTAAAGACATTCTATCAGTCTATCTATCTGTCATACCCCTTTGACAGAGTTCGATTAATGCATTCAACAGTGCGAATTCTGTCAAATAATGTTTCAGCACCCACTGTCATTTATTGGATTTTATGTGGCAAATCATCTGTTTCCTTCTCCCGAGTGCTTAATCTTCTATTAAATGAAGTTGTATCCTTCTTTAGAGTCCCAAACGTTTTCTTGAGAAACGTGGTTTCAGTCTGTAAAGACTGCACCATTTCTAAAAATGCTTAATTCTTAGGCCTATTGTCGAATCATTTTTTTTTTAAGAAAAATATACTGAGGACAAATCTAATCCTCAGAATTAAGATTAATGATGTAGAAGGGACATCATATAAATCTTGTGAAACCTCACTCATGCTGTAAGTAAAGAGCCTATTGAAACCTTGGATGGTTAGGTTGTCTAACTTATTGCCCTTTTAAATTAAGAACTTATGATCTGTATTTAGGATTTTAAATCTTACTGTGGTTTAATTAGCTAGATTAGGAGCAATAACTATGACATGCCAATAGGTTTCTCAGGCCACCTACAAAACTAACCCTGCTGGGTGTGGCAACACAGTTGGAGTCATGTGACTGGTATGAATCTGATTTTAGTATAAAATGCTGAAAGATATGCTTAGATCGAAAAATAGTTATTAATAGAAATCACAAACTATGTACCGCAGTGGGCTCTGATCAGTCAGCAGCCACAGGAGCACAAGGATAACAAGATAACAGCAGGCACCCAGGAAAGCCTGTATCCTTTCTGAATTTCTGTGCATTGTGCGGTGGCAGGAGGATTGAAAGCTGCTCTGAGGTGAGTAATGAGATATTTTAAAGAACCGTGGCGAATCTGCAGTAAGAAAAGCCACTGCTTCATGAAAATTCTATGTCCAAATGAACTGCTTGCTCCATGCACAGGCTGTAGCTGGCTGAGGGAGGGCCTAGCCAGGTGCACTCTGAGCTGGTGGTGGGTAGTAGAGCTAAAACCAAACATCCGTTGGACTCCAAATGAAGGTGTAAGTCACAAAACAGTCCCACACCAGTGTGGAATTATGATTAATAAAAGGGTTATTTATTTAAGGGGAAAACTTACAGATCACTGTCCTAGACAACAGCCCTTCGAACAAAAAGGAACAGAGTCTGGCAGCCAGGAAGGGGAGCCGGAAGCAAGAGAGCCAGAGCAGGTCTACTGCTGCTTTTAAAGCAGAAGAGACCATGCCCAAGTGGGCTGGTATCTTAAAGGCTATTGGCTGAAGGAGCAGAAGGAGCTCTCGCAGCAGTTTTTTCCTAATTTTCTAAGAAATCAACACGTTGACATCCAAAGAGGCTGTACCAGCTTGCACTCCCACCAGCAATGCAGAAGTGTTCCCTTTACTCCACAGTCTCTCCAGCATAAGTTGTCATCAGTGTTTTTGATCTTGGCCATTCTTACAGGTGTAAGATGGAATCTCAGAGTTGTTTTGATTTGCATTTCTCTGATGACTAAGGATATTGAACATTTCCTTAAGTGTGTTTCAGCCATTTTAGATTCCTTTGTTGAGAGTTCTCTGTTTAGGTCTGTACTCCATTTTTATTGGATTATTTGTTCTTTTGATAACCAGTTTCTTGAGTTCTTTGTATATTTTGGAGATCAGACCTCTGTCTGATGTGGGGTTGGTGAAGATCTTTTCCCATTCTGTAGGCTGCTGTTTTGTCTTGTTGACCACGTCCTTTGCTTTACAGAAGCTTTTCAGTTTCAGGAGGTCCCATTTATTAATTGTTTCTCTCAGTGTCTGTGCTACTGGGGTTATATTTAGGAAGTGGTCTCTTGTGCCAATGTATTTAAGTGTACTTCCCACTTTCTCTTTCTGTGAGGTTCAGTGTGGCTGGCTTTATGTTGAGGTCCTTGATCCATTTGAACTTGAGTTTTGTGCATAGTGATAGATATGGGTCTATTTTCATTCTTCTACATGTTGATATCCAGTTATGCCAGCACCAATTGTTAAATATGCTTTCTTTTTTCCATTTGATATTTTTTGCTTCTGTGACAAAAAGCAGGTGTTCAAAAGTGTATGGATTAATATCCAGGTCTTTGATTCTTAGTCACATAATTGGTGCCTCTGGCAACCACTTCTCAGCTTTTAAACATGGTCTTAATAAGATAAACTGAGGCATGGGTGAACTCTACTTAATATAAATAGCAAAAAAGGATCAGCTTTGATTAGGAAATCCCATTTTTTAGGAGTTTTGCGCCAGGGAATAGTGTGAAGACTATATAAATATTTCTTTGTCATATTGCAGTATCACAACCCCATAATGACCCCACAAGATAGGTAGTTATTAATTGTTACTCTTTTTAAAGATATAAGGGAGGGAAGGCTGGTCCCTTGAGGGGTGGCAGTCCCATGAGGGGCAGCCGGTCCCATGAGGGTTAGTGGCTGGTGACCTGAGGCCTCAGCAAGTCCCCCAGGCCTCAAACAGTCACATCTTGGGTAGCTGGTCTCTTTACTTCTGTCCAGGGTTTGTGGTATGGAACTATTTGGTGTTTCTTGGATCCGGCAAGGTGTTGGCAGAACAGAGGACAAAGTTAAGTTTAGGAAGAAAAATATTTCAGGACCAGGGAATTGAGAAGGGTGTATCTGACCTATTTAAGGTGGATGCTTCATTCCGGCTCCCTGGAACTCACAAGAATTGTTTGGGTTTGTGAAAGCTTAAGTTTTAGACAGCAGCATATTTATACCATGATGTACTGTATAACAGTAGAATATTTATGTCAGAATGACTATGACAGATATTTTTGCATAATGAAAAGTATTTTTAAGACTATGGAAGGCAGCGTGAGAGAGAAATTTGATAACTTGTATTTGTCCTCACACCTTTATAACTTGCAGGTACAGACCTTAGTAACTTGTATTTGTATTTTACCGAAATTTGTTTGGTGAAGTTGTCCTTTTTGACTGACAAAACCTTTTAGCTGTCAAATTGCATCAGAGATCTCCAAGAATGATTGCGGGAGAATTGTCTGTATTCTATCAATCATGTTATAAATAAATATCTGTCATAGTCATTCCAAGTCCACAGGAAAGGGTCTCTTGACTTCTGTGCGCTAAAGTAGTTGAAAATTGCCCTGATTTCCTCAGAGCCACAACATGCAGATTGGAGCTCTTCCTGTCTCTAATCATGCCCCTGGCACCATCTCTTTGGAGCTAGAAAGTATTAAACATCTATTTAAAAAAGTTAACAATACTATTTTTTCCCAGTTTGTACTTCTGACTCAGTTTTCTTCCATTTGAGTTTTCCTGTGGAACCTGAGGTCATTTATCTTTCTTGTGGGTTGCAAGCATAGTCCTTTGTGACTTGCAAGACTTTTTGTTATTTGAGTTGCTGCCTTCAGTTTCATAGAAAAAAGTTACATGAATTTTTATTTAGGATTAGGCAGAATTTCAACCAATTTCCGAAATGATCTTAATATACTTCTGCTGTTTTGTGCTATATATTTATGTGAAACAGCATTCTCTATATTAACAAAAAAATTAATATTGACCTGAAAATTGTTGAAGATTCTGTGTCCATAAGTGTCAAATATTCACCCAAGATTTATATTAAAAGAAGTATATCCATTTCATTAGTATGAAAATTAATTTCATCTTTATTATTAGAAATGGTTAATTATATGTAAATCAAAGAACTGTTTTAAGGTAAGTTTATGATTTATTATCAGTAAATATTTGATTTTTCTATGCATCCAGGGCCATGTAAAATATTCTAAGGTAAAAAGAGGACACTGTTAGGGGCTCTCTGCTGATGCAAAAATCCCAATCAAGCCAAATCCAAACAAAGCAAATGAAAAGATAGCCAGGTTTAATTGGACTCCTGCAATTTCAGGTGACCCCAAGGGGAACGGAAAAGCCACCAACCAGGGGCAGAGAAAGAGGGAAAACACGTGTTTATTTTTGGGGGAGCAGTTTAAATAGTTTGGGGATGTAGTCTTGACCTTTTTTGGTGAAGGGTCAAGGTTTGGTGGGCTACCCTGACCCTCCTCAGGGAGGAGTCAGGGTGCAAGGGGCACAGGAGTGGGGCCTCCAAAGATGGAGGCCGGAGACTGGGACTTACTTTCCAGACTGTTTGTACAAGGGGTGACAGGAAGCTGAGGTGATATTTATGACCAACATTTAGGCCCTCTTTGGATAAAGGGACATCCACTCAAGTCTGGCTATTTCCTGCGGGCATGGGGTGATGTCGAGGAGGGGAGAGCTGGGTGTTGGGGGGTCCACACTCAGCGAGAGGTGTGGCTGAAAAGGCATCCTGTTTACTGTCATTCCGGAGATGCCAGGCATCTGTTCCCTGGGGGAGGTAAGAAGGCAGGTGACTGGAGAAAAAAATATTGTTATTACCCATCTTGTTTGTATCATCAAAGATGAGTGTGCCAGAATGAGGAGCAGGTAGGCCCTTCATTGTGGCGTCCTGGAAAACCGGAGGGTGGAAGGTCCTGTCTGCTGGACAGACCAAGTGTCCTGAGTAGGTGCCCGTTTGAGCCTGGAGTGATGGTACCAGCATGGGTGTCCCAAGAGCTTGGCAGCTGAGGGGGTGGTGAGGATTACCATGTGAGGTCCTGTCCATCGAGGTTGGAAAGACCTGGGAGTTAGTTGTTTGAGGAGTACTCTGTCCCCTGGGGAGAGCAGGGCAGGTTCAGGGGCATTAGGGTCCACTAGTGTGGGGGCAGGGAGACAACTGTCCACGTGTGAATGGAGAAGGGACCTTAAAAGGGAGAGGTAGGGTAGGTATACTGCCAGTGGAGGAGTTTGAACTGGGAGGTGATGGTTAAGGAGAAAGGGCCTGTCATAAAGCAAGTCAACAGGAGTCAGACTCCTAGGGGAATGTGGGGAGGCCCTGAGGCAAGTAAGGGCAATGAGGAGAAGGAGGGCCAAGATAACCTGAGTTCAATGGAGAGCTTGGTTAGTTGTTGTTTGATGAGTCCATTGGTCCTCTCTTCCATTCCCGAGGATTGTAGATGATAGGGGGTGTGGAAATATAGGAGATGTTGAGAGCTTCTAACACAAGCTTCATGACCCTGGAAGTGAAGGCTGGCCCATTGTTAGTCTGGATGGTCTGTGGGACGCCAAGCCGAGGAATGATGTGGTCCAGGAGTACCTGAGCCACCACATCTGCTGTTTCCCTGGAGGCTGAAAATGCTTCTATCCATCCTATAAAAGTGTCCACACGTGTTAAGAGATAACAGAGTTTTTTATGAGTAAACATATGAGTGAAATCAACCTGCCAATCTTCGCCTAGTTGGCATCTGCAAAGCTGGTGTAGAGACTGACATATGTGGAGAGCCCCCTGTGGGTTGGCCTGGGCACGTCTGGTAGGAGGAGAGAACCTGTGAAATAGACTCTCAGAGATGGGTGAGGTCAGAAAGGGGCTCCAAGAAGCAAAACAAAGCTTTGGGGGCTATGTGTAAGATCTGGTGGATGTCTGAAATGATCGACAATGCCCGGTCTTGAGGAAGGATGAGACGGTTATTTAAATAGAACCATCCATCCTTTGTTTTTGTGGCCCCCCTTTTTATAAGCTCGTCCCTCTCTTTAGGTTGGTAACAGAGCTGATAGGAGGGAGTCAAGAACAAAATATATTATGTGGAATCTGAGGAGCTGGAGGCCAGCCCCCGGGCCACTGAGTCAGCCTTGGCATTGCCTAAGGCCACTGGGTCCAACAGTGAATAATGGCTACTTCTGCAGGGAGCCGGAGGGCCTCCAAAAGTTTGGCTTTGTTAACTATGGGATCTGTTAAGTATGGGAGTGCCCTTGGTAGTAAGGAAGCCCCTTTACTTCCAGACTGCAGAATAAGTATGGGCTGTTGAGAAGGCATATTTAGAGTCAATGTAGGTATTAGCCCGTCGGCCCTTGGCTATTTGGAGTGCCCTAGTCAAGGCAATTAATTTGGCCTTTTGTGAGGAAGTTCCCATTGGCAGGTGGGTCGCTTTGTCAGTGGAAGTGACCACTGCATACACTGCCTGTCGGTTTCCTGATTTATGTATAAGGGAACTTCCGTCAACAAACAGGGTGAGTTGGTGATCTGTAAGTGGCTGGTCTAGAAGACCTGGCCTGGTGAGTTTAAAGCCTCTACAGCCTCTGAGCAAGAATGAGAGGAGGTACCAGAGGGGAGGGAACAGGAAGAAGAGTTGTGGGGTTTATGGCAGGACTGGAAGCCAAAGTAAGTGAAAAGCCTGGACTCATGAAGGTCCAAGGAGAGAGAGGAGTGGATCTCAGAAGGTCTGAGAGGCGGTGGGTAGAATATACTGTGATTGGCCCAGACAAGGCCATCTTGAGAGCTTCCCGAGTGAGTTCAGCTGCTGCTGCCAGGGCATAGTTGCCATCCACAGACAGTGAGGTCCAGCTGTTTGGATAAAAAGGCAACAGCCAGATTTAAAGGCCCAGCCTGTTGGGTTAGAACTCCCATGGCCACTCCTGACCTCTCATCTGTATGGCAAAGCTTTCTGGGGTTTGGAAGAGCAAGAGCAGGGGCTGAGCCCCTGTGGTTGGAGGCTGTAAATTCCGCAGTTCCTGGACCCTGGCAGAGGTGAGAGTTTTAGAGCCTGGGCTGAGTTGAGCACCCAGATATTCCACTGTAGGAGAGCACAGCCGAGCCTTATTTGGTGAGCACCCAGATATTCCACTGTAGGAGAGCACAGCCGAGCCTTATTTGGTGAGCACCCAGATATTCCACTGTAGGAGAGCACAGCCGAGCCTTATTTGGTGAGCACCCAGATATTCCACTGTAGGAGAGCACAGCCAAGCCTTATTTGGTGAGCACCCAGATATTCCACTGTAGGAGAGCACAGCCGAGCCTTATTTGGTGAACACCCAGATATTCCACTGTAGGAGAGCACAGCCGAGCCTTATTTGGTGAACACCTAGATATTCCACTGTAGGAGAGCACAGCCGAGCCTTTTTTGGTGAAACTCGATATTCTAGGGATCTGAGGAAGTTCCAGAGTTCAGAGGTGACCTTTGGGACAGAGACAATGTAGGACTGCAGAGAAGTAGGTCATCCACATACTGGAGGAGCGTGCTAGAAAATGTGTCAAAGTTTGAGAGATCTCGAGCCAGACTTGGCCAAATAAATGGGACTGTCTTGAAAACCCTGAGGGAGAACAGTCCATGTAAGCTGTCTGGAGGACCGGCAGTCAGGGTCCTCCCAGGTGAAGGCAAAGAGGAAGTATGAGTCAGGGTGTAAAGGGACAGTAAAGAAGGCACTTCTTAGGTCTAGAACTGTAAAGTCAGAGGTGGTAGGAGGGATGTTAGACAGGAGATTGTATGAGTTGTTAACCAGAGGGTGAACTGGAATGACTGCCCAAGGGCTTATGCACAGGAAGAATTGGAGTGTTGCAATGTGAGTTGTTAGGCAACCAAGTAAAGGTGCTAGGCAAGCAGGTATCACTAAGAAAGAATTTGAGAAAAATTGTCCTGCAAGAATGCAGGGCAGTGGCAAAGTTTTAAGTGGGGAGGAATGGGTCCTATCTACCCCATAACTGAAATTGATGAGGTGAACGTAAGGCTTAAGTGAGATGTTATATGTAGCTTCTGTGTCTAAAAGAAAAGTAATGGACTTACCCGCTACCTGCAGCTTTATCCTAGACTCGGACAGGGTTACAGGATATACCAAGTCTGGGCAGTGTCAATCCTCTGCAAGGCTGAGAAGTTCGAAGGCTGGCATAGTTTCAGTTGTCGATGTTGGTGAGGCTGGACCTCTGTGGCGTGACATCGAGGACAAGCCCGCACAAGGGCATTGTGATTTCCAGTGTCCAGGTTACTGGCAGATAGGGCATGGCCTTGTAGGAGGTTTAGTGCAGTATTGGGCCATATGGCCATTTAGGCCACACTTGGAACAGCTTGCCTGTGAGATTGACTTAGGCTAGAGCCCTGTGGTTGGCTTCCCTTGTCCCCCTTTTTGTGATCTTAGGGCAGCTGCTAAGGCTTGAGCCTGCAAATTAACTGCTTATTGTAGCCTTGTCTGTCGGAAAGACTCAGCTGTTTCATCTTGGGCGTTAAAAACTTTAAAGGCCATTTTCACCAATTCCTGTATAGGTGTTTTGGGACTCTCTTCAGCCTTTCTTATTTTTTTTCTAATATCTGGTGCTGACTGAGAAATAAAATGGGTAGCCAGGACCATGGCTCCTGCTGGGGAGGCTGGATCTAGCCTGGTATATTGGGCCATGGTAGTAGACACTTGGATGGCTTAGTAGCCTGGTTAGATCATAGGCCTGGGACAAATAATGAAACTCTTTAATATAAACAGAAAAATTAGTAGAAAAGGAACCCAGCCACTTCTCTGAGAGAGATCTGGAAGAGAAAAGGGAACATGGACTTTCATAATGCCATTGACTACTGCCATTTTCCAGAGAGGGCAGAGACTGGTGGAGCTATGGTGGGATCTGGTATAGAAGGAGACTGGGGAGGATTGGGAGGGGCTAGCCCAGTGCACCGAGGGGGTCCAAGGGTGGGGAGATGTGGTAGGAGTGGGGAGGGAGGGAGAAAGGTGGGTAAGGGGGAAGTTGACCTAGAACTCCAGTTTGGCTAGGGAGAGGGGGTAGGTGAGGACAGGGAAGGAGAGGAATGTGAAGAATGTTGCTTCACAGGACTGGGTTAGGTAGTGAAGATTTGAGAGAGTGGGGGAGGGGCCAGTGCCTCTGGCTGCATGGTCCAGCTAGAATTATTGGGGTGCTAATTACCAGATGACAGGGAATTTGGAGGCATCACGATCCTAGCGACCAAGACCCATGTTGCGAGGCACTGGCTACTGAGGGAAGCTCTGTCCACTTATCCCCACAGTGACAACTATTTTCTAGGCTTTGGAGGGACGGTAAGCTCAAGGCTTTTCTCTGGTGACCAATGCATCCCATTGTCAAGATGGTATTGAGGTCAAATCTTAGTCCATAGGGAAATTAGTTGTTTAGTACATATTGTATCGAACAAGCCCAATTTTAAAAGATTTTGTAAGAGGCATCCCAGAGATGTATAGGGTTTGAGAGTGAGCAAGTGAACAGATTCCTTTACCTACCTATTTTTATCTGTGAGTTGGTTAGAATAAAGCAATTTTACTTAAATAGAAAAAAAAGAAAGAATAACTCTAAAACTTGTAAAAGATAACCTGCATTAGAAAAGTTTGTCTCAGGTTAGACAAGCCCATCTTAAACTGAAACAGTAGGCAGAGTTGGCCTTCTTGACCAGAGAACACTGATCCTGTAGAAATGGAGAAGGTAGGCTGCATAGCACCAGGGGAGAATGCGGGGTTCCCTGAGCTCATCAAGCAAATGGAACAGAAAGACAGAAGTAGTGGACTGTAGCTGACTGCCATCTTCCCCTGTTTGTTTCTTCAGTGATGAGGTGAGAATGTGTTCCTCACTCATGAAAATGAGGACTAAATATTCTCATTTTGTTCTTGTTCACTTTAAATAATTTTTCTTAGTCACCTATAATCATGACTACTCTCTCTATCAGAAGAGAAAGCTGGCCATTAGGACAGTCCCTCTTTCCAGCCTTATGAGGTCTCTCTGCTTTGGTTGTTAGAAGTCACTCTGATTTCATTGGCAGAAAGTTGTGTTGACTCTGAGCTTTCTGAAATGGGTGAGAACCTCACCAATGCAAACTCTAAGTAGCAGCCTCACCAGGGAACTTGTTAGAAATGCAGAACATCAAGCCTGGGCAGCAGCTACTTATTCTATAGTTAAAATCAATCCCTAGGTAATTCCTGTGTACATTAAACTCGGAGAAGCACTGACTTAGAACAAGTCATTAAGTAAAGTAACTTAAAACCTTTGCTAAACCCTGAGCTCAATATTTCCCAGTTTCCCAAGACAAATTATGCATGGCCACTCACTTCACTGTAACACACCAGCTTTAGAAGATAAAATTAAGCATTAGTAGGTAGAACACAAGATAAGCTTAAGTGATGACTATTGAAATATCGTTAATGCTTTCTTTAAATATGGTTAACCATCTCATATCAATATTTGAATTTAAGCTGTCTCCATTTATGGTACTCAAAAGAAATGATGGTCATCAAAAATTGAATCCCCATATTCAGCTATGAAAGTACAAAATGCATAGTTCTTGTAAATAAAAGTAAAATTCAATAAAAAGTAAAATGAAAAAAAAAGAGGCATCCCAGGGGCGACAGTTTATCTGGCTTTGAACTGCAAGCGCCATTTTAAAGTCTATGCCCAACTGCGTGGCCTAAGTCATTACAGCGCTACTGCCAAAACAGCTCTTTGACAAAAATGGGCCGTGAAAATTGAATGCTAGGCCTATCTAACTAAAACAAACAAAATTCACCTCAGCTAAGCCTGGCTCAACCGCTGGGATTAGGCCCTTGGTGCAGCCCGTGTCTTTAGCAAGGGCCTGGTAATCCACAAAATGTAAACAGGAACTGTTTCCCCAAAACCCTATATCATGGACAAGAAAAAAGACTCATTCGCATTAGCTGTAGTCCAGGAGCTGGTTTTAGCCTGGTGTGAAGAGCTTGGGTTGTGGACAAGGTTGCTTTTGATGTGTGGCCGTAGGCCGTAGGAAGGGCCGCCCTACCTGGTGGGACCTCCAGATGTTAGGAATATTTTCAAACAGGAATATTTCCAATCAAGCCAAATCAAAACAAACCAAATTAAAAGATATCCACTACTGGACTCTTGGGTGGCCCTGAGGGGAAGCAGAAAGCCACCAATTTGACCATGGGGGATGAGGAGAGGGAAAAACCATGTGTTTACTTTTTGGGGAGCAGTTTAAATAGCTTGGGGGAGTGGTCTTGATCTTTTCTGGGGAGGGGTCAAGGTTTGGCAGGCAACCTTGACCCTCCTTGGGAAGGGGTCAAGGGTCAAGGGGCACAGGGGCGGGGCCTCCAAAGATGGAGGCCAGAGACCAGAATTTACAGACACAAATGGAAAAGTTTAAGATGCCCTGGTTATAGTGTCCCTTATGATGTTTATTATTTTCCTATAGTAAAATTGTATGAGAGTGGAGAGGTAGCTTAGCAGACAAGAGCACTTGCTGCTCTAAAGATCCTAGTTCAGTTCTGGGCACCTATATAGCATGGCTCACAGTCGTCTGTAACTCCAGCCACAGAGGATCCATGGGTACCAGCACGCGCACGTGCGCGCACACACACACACACACACACACACACACACACACTCAGAGAGAGAGAGAGAGAGAGAGAGAGAGAGAGAGAGAGAGAGAGAGAGAGAGAGAGAGAGTTGTAAATCTTTTTTAAAAACTTAGAAACATACTTAGGTTTTTTTTCATAGAAAGGCTATCTGCCACTTTTCCACTCAGTCATGTAGCATTTTGAAATTTTTCTATCATTGTCATTAGTTAGCAATTACTCAGAGAAACAACTATCAGCAAATGCCCCCTTTCTCCCATATTTGTCTGTCCAGTTTCTCCTTATGTATATTTCTCATCCACAGAAGGGCATATTTAACTGGACCATTTCCATATCCATTCGTAAGCATTCCTCAGATACCATGGCAACTATTTTTTAAAATGATTTTTGATAGTGTAATGTTGGAAGACATTGCTGGTTGGTCAGAGGTCACAGCCTCCCTATGGCCTAGCAGCTTATCTCAATAAGCTCAGCAACAGGGAGCTCCCTCCCTCCAGCAGCACTTCCTGCCTCTACCTGCCCTTATCTGGAGAATGTCCCTGGACTTGGAGGACTGACCTATCTAAAAGCTGTTCCTAAAGCATCTGCCTGATTTATATTTAGCTTGATCCTTGACACAGATGCCTGCTAAGAAGATTTGCTCCAGGAGCTCTGCCAAATACTGAACCCTGTGATAGGAGCGGACCACCTAATGCAAATTAGGGTTTTCCCCCAGACTCCTCAGTCCTATATATTCCTATATACTCTAGAATAAAATTGAGCTGATTTACTGAAATCTGTCTTCTGGAGGGCTGTCTTTGGCCGTGCTCTTGGGCTGTAGACAAATCTTTCTGCCTCTTTCCCCTCTTGACCTGGTGACCAACAGGCTGAGAGGGAAAGAGAATCCCCACAATGGAATATATATATATATATATATATATATATATATATATATATATATATATATTTCTTACCATTGGCCATGTACAATTTTGTCCTGCAAGGATCTAGACTACAGTAAGGTAATTAACTCTTGAAAGGTACTTGGAAGTACCTTCATTTATTAAAATAAAATGCCAAAGAGATTTTATGCTAATATTGGTTCCATCTACCCACAAACATGACTAGAACTTTTTACTTTAGGAATTCAGTTTTTTCCTTTGGTGTTTGCTTAATTTCTGCTAGAATATTGCTTCTCAATATATCTCTACATGTGTGGTTCTGGGCATTAAACTCAGTACCCTGTGTATGCTACACAAATCCTCTACCATTGAGCTGTATCTTTGAAGCTATGGTAGTGTGTGGTTCTCCACTGTGAGTTCTAGCTCTGGGAAAGTTGTAGTTGTATGAGCCCATGCATTTTTTTCATTTTTCTTCTTCTTATTATTACAAATTTTCATCTCCTTCCCTCCTCCCATTTCCCTCCCCCTCCCCCCATTCCCTCTTCCTCTCCAGTCCAAGGAGGAGTCAGGGTTCCCTGTCCCATGGGAAGTCCAAGGACCACCCACCTCCATCCAGGTCTAGGAAGGTGAGCATCCAAACAGACTAGGTTCCCACAAAGCCAGTACATGAAGTAGGATCAAAACCCAGTGCCTTTCCTTGGCTTCTCAGTCAGCTTTCCTTGTCAGCCACGTTCAGAGAGTCTGGTTTGATCCCATGCTTATTCAGTCCCAGTCCAGCTGGCCTTGGTGAGCTCCCATTAGATCAGCCCCACCGTCTCAGTGGGTGGGTGCACCCCTCACAGTCGTGACTTCCTTGCTCATATTCTCCCTCCTTCTGCTCCTCATTTGGATCCTAGGAGCTCAGTCCAGTGCTCCAATGTGAGTCTCTATCTCTATCTCCATCCATCGCCAGATGAAGGTTCTATGGTGATATGCAAGATATTCATCAGAGTGAGCCCATGCATGTTGAGAGCAATTGTCTCACTTGTGCAAGGCTCTGAGGTCAATCTTAAGCACTGCAAAACACAACAGTTACAATTTTAAAACTAGCATTTCCTCCATCTCTCATTATCCCTTTCCCTAATCAGCATTCTCTGGTTTGTTCTAGGATGGCCTGGATTCTGCTGGAGGAAGCCGGACAAAGCAGGAGAGTGCATGGATATTCAGGCTGTGGTATAGCTTTGATCACAAGTATCCTTTAGCCTTCTCCTGGGCTCAGGAGACATTGGTGACAACATCCACTGTCTGAGCCACACATGGGGGCGCCATCTGTTGGGGTCCAGCCTTGACAGGGTTCACATATTCCAGGGTAGGGGTGTGTAGATTAGAAAAATTAGGTAAGAGGAACAGAGATATGAAAGAAATACAGAGACATAGGCTAGAACCAGGAGGGCTACCCAGTGAATACTGAATACGCCTGTGTTTATTTTCCCTGTGTTTATGTACCCCAATCCAAAAAGGGGGGGAAAGAAGACAAAAGACTGCTTTAACATGACACAAAGGACAAACAGAACAATCACCTGCTGCAATACTTGAGACATCAAGCCACTATTTCCTGAGTTAAGCATTCTGATGTTTTTTTGGCAGGACGTGCAGTGACAACACCTTACACCAAGTTCCCTGTAGGAAACCACTCCCTGTCTTATCCTTGAAGGAGCAGGAATAGGCTTGAATTCTCCGATGTTTGGTCAAGGTGGATAGGATTCAGCTCTATAGGCCGTCTTAATACCCGAAACACCCTAGGTCAGGATATCTTGTTTGTAGCCACTCCTTAAGACATGTGTAGGTTCAGTGTTAGAAGAAAGTTTTCCAAGGTAATACTATTTCACACATTCCTCGTGTTTGAATGTTCTAGTTGCTCCACATGCTCCACATGTGTTGTTGTTGTTGTTATTGTCAGTCTTTTGATTTTTCTTATTATATATTTTACTATGGCTTTAATTTGTATTTCTGTGACAGCTCATGGGATTGAGAACTCTCTTCACACATTTACTGGCCATTAACTATGTTCCTTTATGAAATGCTTGTACATTTCTTGCCCATTTGTCTATTGGGCTGTGTGCAATTTTCTTAATTGGTAAGAGTTTTTTATTTAGCTGAATTTGTACCTTCTGCTGGTTATATTTGATAAAAATACTTTTCCTCTTGTCTATTCACTTTCCAAATTAAGTCTTTTGAAGAGCAGAAACTCTTAATCTGGTTGATTGATCCTGTTCTTGTTAGTGTCTTTTGTGTACTGCTTCAGAAATCATTGCATCTCAAAGTCATACACCCAGTGTCCTAAACTGTCTTTTTTGTGTATATGTCTTCTTTTCTCAGTGACAAACATGAGCAAAGACGACATCTAGAGATAACTTGAGTTGCTCTGGATGATGTTTCTCCTTCAGAGATGATTTAAGTATTTCAGTTTAGGACTGCTCCCAGTTAGCATCAGCTATAGGGATTCAAGATCATCTTAACCCAATCAACAAGAAAGGTTAAAGATGGATTCAATTCCTGTGAGTGTTAGTGTCTCTTTTTGCATTTTCATCTAGGGTTTCAACCTAAAGCTTGGGCTGTTCACATCTCTTTCCTCAGTACGCCCTCCAGTCTCTGTCATTCTCAGTCTGTTACATCTGAGTCTGCCTGATTCTCTCCTCAGCTTCTCGGGTGTCTGAGGGAACTGGGGCTCATGAAGTGTGGGGCTCACACATTTGGTGTTTTCTTCCGAGACTTAGTCACTTTCTGAAGCCATCAGGCGAAGAGCTTTGCCTTGTTTCATTTTCTGTTGTGTAGGTTTTCTCGTTGGTCTAGTTAATATTTTCTATTAACTGAAACAGAACTCCTAGGGATTTCTTTAAAGTCATGTGAATTTTGTCTAAATGATAATTCAGAAAGCATGTTGTTCCTTAGGCTTGGAGAAGATAGAGAACATTGAAGAGCAGCTGCAGAAGGACAAATGCTAAAGTGATAATTGATTGTTTGAAGAGAAACAGAAATGAGTTCCAGAATCCCATCTAAGTAACATGAGAGTGTAGAAGGGAGTTGATTTGTACATGAATGACTCCTACTGATTTACAGGACCCCCTCCCCCACAAGCCTTAAAATGGGGTAGACAGGCTTCCAGTTTAAGATGTGTCCACATACTCTCCCAGGCCTTACAGAAATCACAAAAGAGGCATTTTTGGTCACTTGAAAAGCCAAAGGAAGGTAGAAGGAATTAGGGCAGGCAAAATAGAGTCAAAGACAATCATGAGTTTCAGCTAGTTTGTTTAGCTGATTTATTCAAGACTGTTGTTGGGAATGCTGTAGCGGTTCCTTCTTGTCAATAGATTGCCTAATAGTTGTTAGTTTTCTTAGACATCTAGAGAAAGTAGAAACCCTTGACGGGGGGTGGGGGGGGGTGGGGTGGCAGTAGTAGGGAAACAGATCTTGAGGACAACAGATTTTTCTGCCCAGAATAATCTTCTCTGGTTTTGATTTTTAATACCGTAATAGGGGTTCCCATCCTACCTGATGAACCAAGATACTGAATAAATACATGAAGGAGTGGGGATGCTGAAATAATCAAACAACTGCAGATGTTTACTGTTAAAAAACCTTCAGCGAGGCATGATGATGTAAACCCATATAAAAGTTCCTGGCCAACACAGACTATATAATGAGTTATAAGCCAACCTGAGCTTCAAGGTGTGAGACCTTATCTCAGAAGTCAAAAAACAAATAAACAGAAACCACAAGAAACACTCAAAATATTTCCTGATAAAATGTTTAGAAAGAAATGGGAGCTTTTTTTTCCAGTCATGAAATAAGGGCAAGTTGTTAGAAAATAGTTCAAAAAGAAAAGAAAAAATCTTGGAAATTAAAAATTAGTTTTATAGCCAGCAGTGGTGGCGCATGCCTTTACTTCTAGTACTCGGGAGGCAGACGCAAGCTGATCTCTGTGAGTTTGAGGCCAGCCTGGTCTACAAGAGCTAGTTCCAGGACAGGCTCCAAAGCTATAGAGAAACCCTTTCTCGAAACACCAAAAAAATTAGTTTTATGGCTGGGTATGGTGATGCATGCTTATAATTTCAGCACGCGAGAAACAGAGGCAAGAGAGTCAGGATTTCAAGGCCAGCCTGGACTTCATAAGACCCTGTCTCACGTTTTTCAGAAAATAACCTCTCCCCCCCCCCCCCAATGTAATGAATGGTTGTACATAGCAAAGACCAAATTGTTGATTTGGAAAATAAAGTTGGAGAAAAAAACTTCAAGAAGTAGCAAAAGTTTAGAGACATATTGAGAGAAGAGTGTCAGCTCCGGATGGTTCACATCACTCAGCCTCCATGGGATTTACTTCTAACTCACATGAATTTTTCCGTGTTTTAATGACAGGTATGTGTCTAAAAGTATGTTCTCTAGTGAAAGTGTAAAATCCAGTGTGAAACTCTATAGCTTTAGAATGGCTGTTCTAACCATACAGAAGTTCATTCTGATGAACTTCATTTAGGTGTGTAATATTTTTTTATTTGCAAGTTCTTTATAATAAAGTTTTAATTAAAATAGAGAATAATAGAATATATATGACACGACAGCAAAAACAGGGACTATTTGGGGGAGGTAGGGAACCAGGAAAAAATAGGATAGGAGGGATGGGGAAAAGGGACAAATAGGAACAAAGTAAAATGATATACATGCATGAAAATGCCACAGTGAAACACATTACTTTGTTTACTAACTTAAAATATAAACCCATTTTAAGAAACTATGTACACATTTGCATATGTGTTTTTAAAGGGCATTGTTCCAGGACTTCTCAACATGAATTAAAAAGGGCTAGTCTTTGAAGTGCCCAAAGCAGGAAACAGAAAGGAAGCTTCTGGCTTGACCCTTGACATGGTAGAGATTGAAGCTCTTGCCACCTTCCTAACTAAAGACAGGAGAGAAACGACTGCCCTGTAGTGGCCCACATCCATCCCGGAGCCTGCTCTTTAAAACCAGCAATCACACAGCAGCATGTTTTGTCTGCAGAGAACTCCAGCAGAACCCTTGTTTCTGTCTTTTAGCAGAGAGTTTTTCTATTATTTAAGAGTTAAATAATTCACAACTAGAAGCATACATTGGTTTCTTCTCCATAAAGCAACCAAATTAGGTAAGGAATATGTACTCTAATGAGTCCAGTGTTCTTTTTGCTTGCTTGTTTGTTTGCTGGCTGGCTTTGGATTGATTGTTCGGAGGCTTTATTATTTGAGACAAGCTCATAGTGTTGCCCAGGTCGCCATTAAACTCTTTATCTTCCTGCCTCAGCCTCCCAGATGCTGGGATTCCAGATGTGTACCGTTGTGCTTGACTGAATTTATTCACTATTCTTCTAACTGACTATTAGATATCATTACCCTAAGTACCCACGTGCACTTAGACACCATGGAGACATCTTCACTTTTTGTTCTTATAGATGTAAGGGTTACCTGTGTTGTACTGAGAAAATGGGAGGCAGGCAGACTTTGTGGGTAGAATGTCAGATAATCTATTTTTCTTTGGGTTTTAAAATGCATTCTGTTTTGTGTATATTTTCATTGCAGCCATTTTTCCTTAATTTCCTCTTTAAAGTTACTTGAAGCCCATCCTCACCCACAGTGGCCCCCCGCTAAGCACCACTCTCCCAGCCTGGCTAGCTCGATGTCTGACCAGTCCCCAGGTGTATGACGTAAGTACTGCATTTAGGTCCGTGTTCCTGCTCAACTGGTAGTCTCTTCCTTAGGAAAAACCACCACACTCCAAACTCTAGATCCATAGATTTGGCTCATCTAATAAGATGATTAGAAATGGTGTGTGTGTGCATATGTGCATGTATGTACATACGTAAGTACGTATGCATGTATTATGTGTGTTCATTTGTTTGGCACAATAATAGGGAAATCTTTTAACAGGGTTATATGGCTTCCCTTTGTAGGTAGCTGTGGTTGGGAATTCAAGTGACCAGACTGCAATTCAAGCCCTCACAGGCTACTGAAAGTGCTCTATACCCTTTTTCTTAATTGTTCTATGGGCCTACTAGTGCCACCTGGTGTGAGCATTAAATAAGGTTCATCAAGATGCACCACAAACCACAAAGCAGCACACCAAGTATTCCTTTCTAAGTAGTTTATTTATGGGTGTGGTTAGATCCTCTCTTCCCTTTTTCTGGTGCTAGAAATGGAGTCATCACGCTTAGGAAAAGAATGGTTCTGCCATGGATGTCTCAGACTTAGGGCTGAACTTGAGTCCCCAATGTGGGTTGCAGGGCAGATAGGTAAAGAGAGCAAGCAGCTGTCTATATTCGAAGCAGTAGAAAGGAAGATAGAGCTTCCCCCTCTCCATTTCTCTCTCACCATCCCAAGATGATAGTCTTTGCCTGGAAGGAAGAGAGCGTCACAGCTGTCAAAGGCGAAAGAACAAATACTGCAGCAATATAGTTGAGGAGAGCATATCATCTCAGGGATAATGCAGGCTATCCATGGCCCATGATTAGTAATACACAAAACTGAGACCCTGAGACAGGGCTCCAAACAATCTGCAGTTGATTTCATCAGTGACAAGAAAGTAGAAGGCCAACCAAGATCTGAGGGAGAAGGGCCCTCAACAATGGGGTCAGGAAACGTGGTACACATTCAGAAAGGAGAAATAACAGAAAGGGATATGTATGCCATAGCTAGCATAGTTGGGATATCAGATAAGTGCAACCATACCAAAAGAGCCAAAATGAAAACAGGGTTCTTAGATGCCATGCTCTTCCTGGAGAACAAAGATTACAGTTATCAAAGTCATCGTGCTGCTGTGCAATGGGAGAGACCAACAGAAGCTAAGGTTCTTACTTATTCCCCTTTGAGGAAGGCTGCCATTGAAAATGTGACAGATAGGCTCTCAGCATGAGGAATTCACTTTGGATCTCCAGCACTCACATAAAAAGCTGGGCATGATGCTGCAAGTCTATAACCTCAACCCTGGAACTCACTGGCATGATGACCTAATCAATAAGCGAGCTCTAAGTTTAGTGAGAGAACTTGTCTCAAAAGATAAGGTAGGGAACAAAGATCAACCGCTGCCCTCCATGTGCAGGTGCGCGCACACATGCATCATGAATACAGGTGACAGAACTTTGTGCTTGTAAAGCAGCTGGGTTGTCTCTTTGGGAGAGTGGGTTGTGCCATGGAAGAATATAATTCTGCCTCAGTCTTTTTTTCTCACATATTCACCTCCTGTGAAGAAAACAACATTCATACCCCCTTGTCTTAAAGATATCGGAGCCTCCTAGCATCCCCAGCTCTTCCTCCCATATTCAAGTGAGACTTTTGTGACCCCTGGAATAGACTACTTAAGTTATAAGAAAAAGGCCTTTGAGCATGGAGCTCAGTGGAAGAATGCCTGCTAAGTGATTATGAAACCCTGGGTTCCATTCCCAGCACTGGGGGTGAAGAAAGGGAAAAAGACTGTGAATGGGACATTTAAACCCAAAGCTTCAGCCACTTAAAATAAACCTTCTCTGCTCTGAAACCTACTAATTGCTCCCTTTCTCAGAGGTTAGGGATATTTGGAATAGTCTGACGACAGTGTAAGCTCAGTAAGGTTCCTGCAGTCACAGAAACCACGTGTCTTTCAGCACTTCAAGAGACTACTCAAGGTTTGCTCTAGGAATAATATTTGGGCTCTGGGCTCCACACACCTATCCAATCTTGAACTACCAAGACAAGAACCACCCTTGTTGCTGATGCTGTCCATTTGGGCTGAGGTTCTTTGGCCCAGCATCTTAGCTACCTCCAGATATGGCGAAGCCTCCTGTTGAGTGAAAACAGTCTTATCAATTGTATTAGCAATTGATGGATACGTATTATAAATTGAGGAATCCAAAATTGAGAAAGATAGAGGGGCTTCCTCTAGTTAGTGCCAGGTGAGAGCTGCCGACTGGGTGGCTCTCATGGCTATTTGACACCTGTTGTGTGGCTCCCTACTCATCATCTATAGGGTTTGGTTTTTGTTTTTGTTTTTTGTTTTTTGTTTTTTGTTTTTTTTGAGACAGGGTTTCTCTGTAGCTTTGGTTCCTGTCCTGGAACTAGCTCTTGTCGACCAGGCTGGTCTCGAACTCACAGATATCTGCCTGCCTCTGCCTCCCAAGTGCTGGGATTAAAGGCGTGTGCCAGCTATTTTTAATAGGTGAAATTTATTTGGAGAGCTTTGAGGTGTTCATCATCCATTATTTACATTAACCATAACTCATTTATGTCTCAAATATACCTTGTACACATAGCTTAAACTTAATTTTATATTTATAATAATTTCATACATGAAACAATATTTGAACCATGAGACTTTTGGCATTATGTCATGATGTTATGATAAAACCTGTTGTTTTATACAATTAGTAAAAACTGTAAAAAGGTAGAGATAGTACTCAAAAAGCTTGGATTATGGCTCAATTTCGGCTTGGGAGTCTTGTACTAAAGAAGCCTTTCTCAACTAAGCATCACTTAGGAAGACAAGAAGAAAACCATGGGTGTTATCATTGAAGTGGGGAGTTCACATGCCAACTGGGGGGGCACCCATAGTTTTGCACAGCGTGACTTAAGGAGGCTGGATAGAAGAGGTTCTGATGTCAGACCACAGGACACAAGACTTCAGAAGAGTTTGGAAGGGCTGATGGGAAATGATAGAACATCTCAGGTGTCCTGACACACTGCTTGCCATTTGAGAAAGCCTCTTCTAGTATTGGAAAGATAACAGCACAGACAGGAGCAAGGTCATGGTTTCTTTTGCCGCTGGAGAATGCTAAAGTCTGTGTGAACTCGCACTGTCTCTGGACTCTCTCCCCACTATCTGATAACTTCAAGGAGTTATGACCTTGTTAAGCCTGCCTTGTTTATTCTTATCCATTCTGAGCCTTTTTCTGAACCACTAATTTTTTCCACATCTTTTATGTGGATCAAACTAGGCTGGAGGCAACACAAATTCTAGCTCTACTTCTTGTCAGCTGGACAACTTTTTGGCACATTCCATGAGTTCTCACAGCATGGGTTTCCTCCTGCGATGCTGGTGCCCATGCCCTTTATTGGCAGGCCAGTTTATGTGACGGTTCCAGCAGGTATTTAATAAAGGCTCATTAAAGTGCATTCTCCCTAGCAATCAGTCACTTCATCCAGCTGAAGAAGTGGAGATAGTAGAGGGAAAAGAAAGAAGAAATCCCACTATGGTTCACTCCCACCCTTGCAGTCTAGGGGAAAAGCTTGCTTACATGTAAACAGTCAGTAGGAGAGAAGCAGAGCCTATTTGAAGTGTTTATTCACGACCTTCCTAGTAACATCATGTCTGCATGTGTGGGGCAGTTGAGAATGCAGCCAGCCTGCTTCCTTCTCTTAGATAATAACCCCTGAACTATCATGCATCTGAAATCTAATCTGCCTGCTTTAGGCAACATTGCTTTGATTGAAAACACCATAGTGTCTATCCAGTGACTATACCAAGGGTGTATGTAAGCAAGTTTCATAAAATCCTTAGGTTTTATTTTTTAAGATTTTTTTTTTTTTTGGTTTTTCGAGACAGGGTTTCTCTGTTGCTTTGGAGCCAGTCCTGGAACTAGTTCTTGTAGACCAGGCTGGTCTCGAACTCACAGAGATCCGCCTGCCTCTGCCTCCCGAGTGCTGGGATTAAAGGCGTGCGTGATTTTTTTAATGTATGTGTATTTGGGTATTTTTAGTATATGTGTATTTATGTGCCTGGGTATATGTATGTACACATACTAAATGTGTGCAGGTACCCACTGAAGCCAGAGGGTTTTGGATCCTCTAGAACTGGAATCATAAGTAGTTGTGAACTGCCTAATTTGGGTGCTAGAAATTGGACCTGGGTCCTCTGCAAGAGCAACAAATGTTCTTAACTGCTATACTGTAGCCCCCCCCCCCCCCCCCCCCGCCCAAAGCCTTGGTTTTCTGATATGAGGATTTGGGGTTAGGTTGCCCCAGCTTCAGAAAATCTCAGGTTCCTCTTTTATTGGTTGCACCTTTCAGAATCAAGAGCCGCTGAGAGAAGATGACTCTGATTTCATCCTGACGGAGGGTGACCTCACTTTGACCTACGGAGACAGCACTGTGACAGCAAATGGCTCCTCGAGCTCCTACACAGCCTCCACAAGTCTCGAGGGTGGTCGGAGAACAAAAAGCAGCTCGGAGGAAGTGTTTGAACGAGACCTGGGAATGGGAGATCACAAGGTTTCCAGTCGGGGTACCCCCCTTGTGTTTCCACTACAGGAAAATGCATGACTTCACCCTAAGTCCTGAAGGATCAGGGAGGCTCTCATGAGGATGAGGATGAGGATGGCCGAATGCCCCAGTGTGTTTGAGGTGTGACATTGACTGGCTTAAACTAATGCTTCTATTTCATTGGGCCCTGAAACTATCATCACTTAAAACTTAACCCAAAACTCGGATGCTGGAGCTAAAACTTCTCTAAATTAAGACAAATGCAGACCTATTCCCACTTTTTCACATAGTAGTACACTGTTTCAGAGTTCAACAAAGTAATAGCATGCTTTAATGGTTTCTCACTTCACTTCCTGCAGCATCTGACAATGGTGGGGCAGATGTGGGGCAGATACGGGGCTGTAGTGCCAGTCTAGCTGGCCTTAAGGAACATTAAGTTGGGAGGATAAGTTAGACAAAAAGACGGTGAAGAAAGGAAACTGAAATCAGACTCAGTGGTGCTAGATGCTGGTGTTACACCAGACAGTAGAGCCCGTGGCTCTGAAGACTTACACAGCTGCATCCGCCTGTCAGAGTCCTAGCTGTTCCGTCTGAAGATTAGGAAGCATGTCCATAGGCTGGCATTAGCTCAATGACAGAATGCTAGAGTGCTTGCCTACAATGCACAAGACCCTGGGTTCCATCCCCAGCACGCAAAAAGTGTGTGTGTGGTGGGGAGGTTCCAAGAGCATTTCAGTATGGGGAAAAGAAGTCTAGTTCCTTCTCTGGAAATCTTTATAAAAGAGTTACTGAAATGTTTAAAACTAAAGGCAAATCATGTTCTGTTCTTTTTTAATTAATATGAGGACAGGAGGTGTTGAGAACCTGCTGACGATAGCACTGCAATACTCACTGGCTTTGAAGGCGGCTATGTGAGCCCACTGCCTGGATGGTCACTGCTATACTGAGGTATATCTACCACATGCTTTGAGAGAACATGGATACTGCTATTATCTAGAGAAGGCAGGAAGAAATGCAAGAGGCCACAGACTGTGGTTAGAGGAAAGAAATTTCATTGTGAATAATAACCTGCAAAGAAAAGATAGACATCTTCATTATTATTTTACATCAATTTCATTTTGAAACATCCAAAAGAGGTAATTCCAAAATCACACTCAACGGAATATAGAACTTGATTTGTCATAAATTATATAAATGTATATGTTCAAGTAAAGGCTGAGTTTCCAAAGCCACCTATCTTTAGGACAAAAACTTCAATATTTTTAATAATTCCTTTCCCATTGGTACTATTTTCAATACCTAGAAGATGAAAATCATTCTGATGCTTTCTCTGTGTAGTCTGGTAACTCCAGGAATCAAAGCTGACTCATCTCTTTGTATGTGAGAGGAACATCCCTGTAGCAACCTTCTCATAGTCTAGGTCTTATTGCCATGCTCCATTCTGATTTTTGAACCTTTTCTTCCAGACAGCCTGATTTGGTTTACTGTTTTCAGGAATTATCTTTGGCATACTTAGCTACGTTCAGATATAGAGGATTATGTCTGGCTCAAGTCTGAAGTAGAAGGTGAGGAGGGCGAGACTTTAGGCAGATCCATCAGGCAAACTGGAGAACTTCTGGAAGGCTATAAGGCTTACTTTGCTGTGGCCAATGACCGTGCCCCAGGATTGTCCAAATCAGACAATCAAAGGTCAAAGGTAGTCCTATTTTTAAAATGTTGCTTTAATCAACTGGCTCTTTCTTCATGGGATGCCTTTTCCTCCAATCCCAGATGAAAACTGCCTTCTGGAAAGCTTCTTCATCTAAAAATTATTTTCCTGGTGGTGAAGTAGTACCAGCATCACATGCTGTAGTGAGTAACTGCTGGAAACGCTGCTCTTTTCATCAGTTCTTTACGTTGCTGAATCTGTAACTCCAGCATCTTGAGTTTTTGAAAGTTCAGTCTTGTCATGAGGTTACATCTTCATCATTCAGATCTTCTCAGTGTGTCTTGTATAACTCGGTTATCAAGTTTTCAATGTGATTTCAATATTCTCTACTGCTTTCTTGTATTATTTTAAGCTGTTCTTGAGGTTTTACAGGGGAGGTCCCACATGTTGGCCCTGGTCAGCTCTCCAGTGTGATCTCCTCTGTCTGAGGTAACAGTTTCTGTATCATCTGCCATGTTTTGTGTTTCTTTTGTGTGTGTGGGGGGGAAGAAATTCAGCATTTTCCTTTAGAATTTGTTCCTGATGATCAATTTATAATCATCCAAGCAGTTTCCTTTTTGTTCCTGGATTCTGTTTTGCCCACTCACTGGGAGCCTATGTATGCACAATTTATAATAGCTGTAGTTGGTTTTCCTGTTCATAACAAGTTGATGGTTTCATGCTCTTGTTCTTTTTTGTGTTGTGGTTGTACTGAGTAGCTTAGCCTGCAACATTAGTTTGAAAATTCTATACCTCATCTTTCTCATATTTTAGGAGATTCTTATTCTTGCGTAATAAGCCCCTCTCTCCTGAAGTCTAGACTTCTCTCCTGGGAGATTCTAGTTGCTCCCTGAGTTGCTTAGCAGGCCTGCAGAGACCCATAGCACTTTCCAGTTTCAGATTATGTGTTTTCACATTTTTCTAAGCTACAAGGTTCTTCCTGTGAAGTACAAGCAGCTTACCCAGAGTTTAAAACAACCTATACTTAATTATCCATCTTTTTATTCTTAGATTTTTTGTATAATAAATGAAACTAAAAGTAGTCAATTCTTGATCAACATGTAGAATATTTTAGTCAATATTCTCTTCTGTGCATACTTGATAAGAAAGGCATTTGCCATTGAGAATATGTTTGATTGAGATATCTTTATTTCCGAGGTATATTGAGAGATATTTTTGCCTTCTGCCATCAGACCTGGAACTATTCCATTCATCCAGTTTTCAGAGTCAGGGTACCCAAGGAGCCCATTACAGCAATGAAAGTCTTAGAGCACCTGCTTGTCATACAGACATCTCCATCAAGGCCCCAGAGCTGCAGAGTCAATACCGTCTTCTTTAGCAGTCCTATAGGCAGCACAGGCACCAAAGGAAACAGGAAGGAGCTGCCTGCTCTTACTGCACTGTTGCTCCTGCTCTACTCAGTGAGGCCAGTTGTGCTCCATAGAAAGAAGTCTTAAGACTTAGAACGTCCGACATTGAGCTGATGCATGCTGCAATATTAGTGGCTACATGAGGAATCAGAAGAACAGCAATGGAACATAATCCAGTAGAAAATGCTGTCTTCTATAAGTTTAGGAATTCATGTGTCTCTTGAGTACTATGCAAAGAGATATCATTTTGTTTTTGGTGGAGAGGCTACTGCACCAGCTTACTATGGACATGCTTTGAAATATGGCATTTCAGTTTCACTTTTTTTCTGGATGAGTAGGGAAACTACTGAAAGAGATCTTAGAGTTTCTTTCCATGTCTTACAGTGCTAGCAATTTTGGTAACTCCATTTTTAAAAGATGTTTTTATAATGTGGTGGTTTTTTTCCTCATTCCATACAAATTAGTCCCCACAAGCACTAGGCCATCAACCTTATTAACCTTATTAACATCCCAGTCTTAGCATAATCCTGCTGTGTTCCTCTTAAAGGCTCTTATAATCTTCATTATTTTGAAAAGTAGCCCTGATCTTTGCTTGCAAAATGTGGAGACTAACCCTGCTTCCCAACAGTTCTCAAAGATGAAGCTACCTGGGTTGGAGAGATGGCTCAGTGGTTAAAAGCACTGATTGCTCTTTCAAAGGTCCTGAGTTCAATTCCCAGCAATCACATGATGGCTCACAACCATCTACAATGACATTTAGTGCCCTCTTCTGGCCTGCAAGCATACATGTAGGCAAAGGACTGTATACATAATAATAAATAAAATCTTAAAAAAAAAATGATGAAGCTACCTATAGAAGTTTTGCATTGAAGTGTCGTCCCCAGGCTGAATGGAAAAAAGTAGGGGTGCCACAAAGCCCTGAAACTGCCTGCTTCAAAGGCAGCTATCTGGAAATGAGACTGGAATTATCTCAGAAAGTAATCCAAGTCATCTTCCAAACCTGTTCATTCTGAGTTGAGGGAGATGACAGCTCTGAGGACTGGAATATTCTAGATCAGGCATTCTGAACTCAGACTGCTGTTACCTTTGTCTGATCTTGAATTTAAAAAATGCAGGGCCACGGGTATGGATTAGCTGTAGAGCACTTCCTAGTATGCCAAGGCCCTGGGTTCTATTCCCAGGTACGAAAATAAAAAGGCCTGTTAAAGGCATAATACCCTCAAGATTTGGATTCTGCAGCTTCAGGGTGGGGTCTGGCATGTGTGGTTTGTTTTGAAGGTTCTAGGATACCTCCTGTATAGAAGCTTGAGCCTTTTGCATGTTTGCAAGGAACCCTTTAAAAGCTTAGTTAAAGGAATGTTTGTTTAGTAATTGTTAGTGACAAAACCGAAAGTGATTGCTAATACTGACTAGGCCTCTGGAGAACGGTCCTGCTCATTTGGCAGAATTCAGGGTGTTGTCTTCCACATGAAAACAAAGACTTGAAGGAGAGCTGAGAGTGACTTGAGTATGTGTGTAGAAGAATTTCACACTTGTCATCTTTATTAGCACTTGTGATTGGGCAAGGGAGTTTTTGTCTTTGATCTGCTGAGTAGTTCAACACAAAAGGATTCTGGGAAGCTGTCCTTTCAATTCAGTATGGAATCAATAGTTCCTTTTTGTGGTCAGACTTGGTCTTGTTGGTCCACATGCCTTATCCACAGCATACGGGTCGGCCATTTACTGCCAGCAGCATGGGCAAAGGTTGTGGTGACTCTGTTGTCAGCACTGGCTCTGATAGAAGAGTTTTCATAATGCTCCCGTGGGAACGACCTGGAAAGCCTAAGCTTTCCTCGAGAAGGAATTTTGGAACTTAAAAGCGTGTGTGTTTCTTCCTACCAACCCTGTAGAAAGGGCATACCAACTCTGTCATCCAGGGTACTTCTTAGAGTGACCATGATGCCCTGGAGCCAAACAAATCATGTTATGATATCAAACGTCTCATCAAGCAAACAGCAAGGTGCACTCTGGGTTGGATCCTCTAGACCTCTAACCTTGTGCTCTAACCTTGTGGTCTAACCTTGTGGTTCCATAGAAAAATAAGATCTCTTTTGACTTAAAAGGGAAAAAAAGGTTATCTCATCTGTATGGGAGCAGTTTCATCTAGAGCAAAGACCAGTCCCTTCCAAAACAAAGATCTGCTTCCCATTGCCCTCCACCGTCTCTCCCTTGCCTTGTCTCCAGTACAAGTGAATGTAATCATGTCAGATAGTTAATGTGAGCCCTTGGTTCCCTGGTACAGAAACAGCACTGAGGTCAGAGGTGCAGAGCATCCTCTTGTAACCTGCCTTGTTCCCTCCATGAGTTCGAAGGAAACTCAAAGTAGCCCAGAGATGACATCACCATTCATCTAAAATCATCTGCAGAGAGGGCTGCTGGGGTGGCAGCTTGCTGAGCCGATCCTTACAGCGGAGAAACTTGGCTGCTTGAGAGCCTCACTCCTGCATTTTGATGTTGACTCTTAAGATAGGGCAGGCCCTCTCCTGTGTGTTGAGTTTGAGCTCTTCAGTTGTTGTTTTAAAGTGACTTTGCTTTGCCAGCATCAGCTGCTGTGTCCTAAGGCAGGAAGTTGAATGGAACTCGTGGCCAAGAGTTTACTTTAGAAGCAACATCTGACAGCTAAAATGACTTCACCCCCTTTTGAAAACCTAGTTTGACAGTCCATAGAAAAGTATCATAGGAATGAATGTGGTTGCATCAAACAAAAAAGCATTCTCTGACGATTCTTTCAAAATAGGACCAAAAAACCAACTTTATCCTCCTTTCAGTTTTCATACCCATTTGTCAGATTAGCAGATATCTCTTATTACTAACTGCTGGCAAATTATAAAGAGCAAAACTAAAGTTTTTAATGTTCATTTTCTATTCCTAAGCAGGGCATGCTATAGCTGTGGCCCATTTGAAACGTGGGCAGCAAGCCTTGGGGAACATTAAAAGGAGGGTCTATCTGTTGTGCTGCTTTTTGAGAAGGCCTAAAATAGGTATGAGAACACACATCATCATTAAAAGGGCACAAGCGAATCTCTAAATGTCCCGGTCTACCTTCAGCTCTTGGCCAGCGGGACATGTTTCTGACTATATATGCTGTATGTGCTGAAGAAACTGAGCCGGCAAAAGAAGCGACTAGCATGAGGCACTGAGGGTTTTCTAGTGAAAGTGGCCATCCTGGCCTTCGTGGACAGGTCCATGCAAGGGCAGATGGGGGCTCATTATGGTCATTCTACTTGCAGGCCGTGGAAGAACAGAGGATCGATGCTTTTCCGTTTTGTGGGTATTCAATCTGTGGATATATAAGTTAGTGCTGGAAGCGCTTTATTTAAAATATAACTTTACAGTAGGGCCATTTCCTTCTAGCCTTTCTTTTCTTTTTTCTTTTCTAACCTAAATCCCCTGATCCTTCTTTTTTGGCATGTTTTCCTATGCCCACTATGGTAATGAAATGAGAAGACCACAAAGATTCAGTTGCTGGACAGCAATTTTGAAAGCAGGATAGGGGGATTCAACTTGCAGTGATGGACTTTCTGGTGAACTTTTTCTAGAGGGCTGACAGTGTATTTGGGGGAATTTTATAGAAAATGACATCAAAGTGTTTTAACTGTGAACATTACAGACTAGGAATTACCTGCTACATTTCTGTGCAATCAGGAAAACTGCAGTAGGAACCCTGAAGTGCTCTCTCCTCCTCACCTTTCACTTACTGCTCACCTTTGGATAGCTGTTTAGATCGCTGTTTATTGTAAGTTTATTGTAAACCTTGTGCTTTCCTGTCCTTCACTAATATTTAACATGTTGTTTTTCTCTAAGCTTTTTTTTTTTTACAAAATTGAAAATAAAAAGATGCGCTGGCCGAGCTACTGGTGTCTCGTGTTTTCGGAGCTCCTCTGCTGTATGTATCCATTGTGTTTTCGGAGCTCCTCTGCTGTGTATGCAGTGTGCTCTTATTTCTAGCTGGTTTCTTTTTCCCGCTCACAAGTTACTTTTTTTTTTTTTTAAGAATATTTCTCTCCAGGGGAATTTGTTCAAACTATAGTTAGTAAGATATACTTGGACCTGAGCAAATTCAGTCCACAGCCTTGTTTGTAAATGGAATTTTATTGGCATCCATTACACTACTTGCTTGGCCCGCTATCTGGAGTTTGTTTATGCTATAGTGACAGAGCTGAGGAGTTGTGATATTCTGTGGCACATAAAGCCTGAATTATTTACTCTCTGACCTTTTACTAAGAAAATCTTTGCCAATCCCTAATTTAGGTACTTCTAAATTTTCAGCTTTGGAATAGGGTATCGTGGGGCCTAGAGAAACGGCTCAGTGGTTAAGAGCACTTACTGCTCTTGCAGAAGATCAAGAATCAGTTCCCAGAACCTACATAGGCCAGTGTATAACCACCTGTAACTCCAATTCCAGGGGATTCAACGCCCTCTTCTGGATTCTGCAAGTATTTCATAAAGGTAGTGCACATAATCTCATACAGGCAAACACATATACATAAACCTTTAGGGGGAAGAGAGAATAGGGTGTCATTTGGACATACTAGTACACATCTGGAACCCAACATTTAGTAGGCAGGTACAAGTTTGAGACCAGCTTTAGCTGCACAGACAGGTTAACACTGGGGTCTGAGCCTCCATGCTAACATCTTTTTGGGATTTTTAGACTTAAAAGAAACGGTTTAAATGTGGTCTCAGCCTGGGATTCCTCCCGCCCCGAAGAGTCTCCCAGGCTGTGAGTGCAGAACCCTAAAGAACACATCACCAGGAGTTGGCAACATGAATCTGTGAGACTGAAGGGTATAAACTTGACATTGTAATTTAATAGTTTCTTGTAGAATGACTGCTAAAATTTTTGACTCCAAATGGCATAGAGATGGCTCAGTCGTTAAGAACACTGGCTTCTCTTCCAGAGGACTGGGATTTGATTCTCACATGCCAGTTTACAAAGCTCAAAACTATCTGTAACTCTATTTCCAGTGGATCTGATTCCCTCTTCTGGCCTCCATGGGAACTAGGCATGAACATGGCACACAGACATACATGCAGATAATACACTCATACAGGTAAAATAAAATTTAAAAAGAAAATTCTTGAACCCCATATACAGTTTCCTTCATGGTTCTTATATTCCTTTTATATAGACTATTGAACTCATGCAATTGAGCCATTTCCCAAAATCTGCTTAGCAAAACAAGCCCTGTCATTAGCATGATGCTTGTGCCATTTAACTGCATAGTTAAAAAAAAAAAACAAACAAACTACTAAATAGAACAATTTGAAAGCAAAAAAAAAAAAAAAAGTTTCAATTTCTTTAGATCTCCTATCCCCAGAGAAAACTGGTTCTACAGGAGGAGGGCTAATGGAAAGAAACCTAGACACAAAACCACCCAGACCTTTTATTTAATATACAGTAATTTATTCAAGAAAGGCACAACTGCACTTGGCCCTTATTCACATTGATGACTTTTGTCCAGACATCTGCTGATGCGAAATGGAATCGTGTCACATCTTCTTTGTTGTCAGGATGCCTTGTTGAAATGTCTCAAGCAGAGCCAAGTTCAGCCTGGGAACTAAAACTTTTCCTATTTTATGACCATAAATATCCACATTGCACTGTCACTTCCTTTCAGGAAACTTCATCTCTGCCAATGTGTCCGTCATTACTTAACAGCTTGTGATGTTCCTGACCAGCAGATTTGCACAGCAGTTGGTACCAAATTGGTCCCAGTCTCTGACAGTATGATAGATTGCCTCCACCTCGCAGCCTCTCTGCCGTTGGTGCAGCCTGCTGAGCTCACCTGTTTGTGGCCACTGACCTGGAAGGGAAAGAACAAAAGATGTTTGACCTTCATAGAAATTCAGTCTGGCCAGGTGGAGGTGGTGCGCGTCTTTAATCCCAGCACTCGGGAGGCAGAGGCAGGAGGATCTCTGTGAGTTTGAGACCAGCCTAGGCTACAAGAGCTAGTTCCAGGATAGGGACCAAAGCTACAGAGAAACTCTATCTCGAAAAAACAAAAGAAAAATTCACAGTCTGTTGAACCCTGGTGATTTTTAACTGCAGTTTTCTTTATTCAAGTTATGTTATCAAGTATTGAAAGTGCATAGCAAATCAATGCCTGTTATTTCTGTTTGTAAAAGACACACAGAGAAAATGTTACTTGAGGTGTTCAGTGGATGGGAGAAGATAATACAGGCCCCTCTGCAAATATTACTGTGTTTTATACAGCTACCAAGGTGGGATGCCTGCTGAAAAAAGCCTTCTGGCACTCTGGCCAGGGAAGCAGGTAGACTAACTGCAGAAATTCACCTCTTCTGCTCCTCCAAATCCACTCCCCCAGTTTAACTCCCAGCTCTGCAGCAGAACACCTTCTGAAGCCTCCCTTGCCCAAGTGCTTCCACCTCCAGTGGCTCCTACAGATCTTCCCAACCACTCCAGCAGGCGCACCCTGGAAACACACAGGTCACCCCTGCTAGGGAAGCAGGTAGGCTAACTGCAGATCTTCACTTCCTTCAAGTCCAGTACCCCAGTCTCATCCCTGGCTCTGTAGCACACCACCTATAGACTCCCTTGTGAAGGAAATTAATAAAACAGTTCATGATATGAAAGTGGAAACAAATCAATAAAAGAAACCCAAATTGAGGGAAATCTGGAAGTGAAAAATTTAGGAGCTTGAATAGGAACCACAGAGGCAAGCTTTACAGGAGATGGAAGAGTCTTAGGTGTTGAAGATACGATTGAAAAGGAATGATAAATTGGTCAGAAAGTGTTAAATCTAAAACTCCTGGCTCAAAAGATCCAGGAAATCTGGGACACAATGAAAAGACCAAATCCAAGAATAATAGGAACAAGGAAAGAAAAGGAACATGGGCCAAAGGCACAGGAAGTATTTAACAGGATCTTAGTAAACTTCCCTAACATAAAAAAGTAGGTGTCTATGAAGGTACAAAAAGCATATAAAGCAGATTGGACCAGAAAAGAAAGTCCCCTCGGCACATAATAATCAAAACAGTAAATTTACAGAGCAAAGAAAGAATATTAAAAGCTACAATGGGAAAGACCAAGTAACACATAAAAGCAGACTTGCTAGAATTACACCTGACTTCTCAATGGAGACTCTAAAAGCCAGAAGGGCCTTGAGAGATGTGCTGCAGACTCCAAGAGACAACAGATGTAAGCCCAGATTACTATATGCAGCAAAACTTTCAATTACCATAGATGGACAAAAACAAGATATTCCATGCTAAAAGTAAATTTAAGCAATATCTATCCAAAATATAGCCCCACAGAAGGGGCTAGAAGGAAAACTCCAACCTAAAGAGATTGACTACACCCAAGAAAACATTGGGAATAAATAATCCCAGACCAGCTAAATGAAGAAATGGGAAACACACACATAGACACACCCCACAATCACCACCACCAACAACATCAAAATCACAGGAGACAACAATCGTCATTTATATTTTTCATCAGTGGTCTCAATTATTTAATAAAAAGACACAGACAAACAGAAGGATGTTAAAACAGTATCCATCCTTTTGCTGCGTCCAAGAAACATACCACAATATCAAAGATAGACATTACCTCAGAGTAAAGTGTTGAAAAAAGTTATTCCAAGTAAATGCAAGTGCGTGTAGTTATTTTAATATTTAACAAAATAAATGAGAACTAATCAGAAGAAATAGGGAAGAACACTACATACTCATTAGAGGAAAAATCTACCAAGAAAGACATTTTAATTCTTAGCATCTAAGCACACTAAATACTGCTTAAATCACATATAGACCCTCACACACTGACAGTGGGAGACTTCAATACCCCACTCTTGCCATAGACAAGTCATCAAAATCCCCCAAAAATCTAAACAGAGAAATGCTAGAGCTAATAGACATTATAAGCCAAATAAGCCTAACAGATATTTGCGGAACATTTTATTCAAATACAAAAGAATACACCTTCTCAGCACTTCATAGATTTTGGACACAAACAAGTACCAACAGATACAAGAAAATAAAGACAAGTCCTCTGCTTCTTGTCTGACCACATGGATTACAGCTGGATGTCAACAACAACAGAAACAACAGAAAGCTTACAAACTCAAGGAAAATGAACAACACTATACTGAATGAAAAATGAGTCAAGAGAGAAACAAATAAGACTTTCTAAAGTTGAGTGAAAATGAATACACAACATACCCAAACTTAAAGGACACAATGATAGTGGTTCTAAAAAGTAAGTTCTTAGCACTAAGTGCCTACATAAAAAAATACCGAAGAGATTTCATGCTAACAAAGTAACAGCACACCTGAAAGCTCTAGAACAAGGCAAAAAGAAAAACATCACCCCCAAAGGAGTAGATGGCAAGAAATAATCAAACTCCAGGCTAAAATCAGAAACAAGCAAAAAGACAATACAAATAATCAAGAAACAACTGGTTGATTCTTTGAGAAAAACCACTATGCCTGAAAAAACCCTTATCAGAATTAACTAAAAGGTAGAGAGAAAATATCCAAATTATCAAAATCAAAAAATAAATGGGGGTGGGACAGAACAACAGACACCAAGGAAATCCAGCGAATCATAAGGACATTAAAAACCTGTACTCCACCGAATTGGAAAATATAAAAGAAATGGATAATTTGCTTGATAGGTACCACTTACCCAAGACCAGATAGTTTTAGTGCAGAATTCTACCAGACTTTCAAAGAAGAGTTAATGCCAATACTATTTAAATTATTCCACAAAATAGAAGCAAAAGGAACATTGTCCAATTCATTTTATGAGGCCATAGTTATCCTGATACCCAAACTACATAAAGACCCAACAAAAAGAATTACAGACTAATTCTCCCTATAAACATAGTTGGGAAAATACTTGCAAACCAAATCCAAGAACACATCAAAAAAGATCATACACATGGTCAAGTAGGCTCCTTCCTAGAGATGCAGGAATGGTTCAATATATGAAATCTATCAGTGTAATCCACCATATAAACTAAAGGGAAAAAAAAAACATGATCTCAGAAGCTGAAAAAGCCTTTGATAAAATCCATTATCCCTCCATGATAAATGTCTTGGAGAGATGAGGGATATAATGAGCCTATGTAAACATAATAAAAACAATTTACAGCAAGGCCATTGCCAACGTCAAATTAAATGGAGAGAAACTCAAAGCAGTTGTACTAAAATCAGGAACAAAACAATGTTGATCACTCTCTATATACCTATTTGTAGTATTTAGAGTTTCTGTTGCTGTAAAGAGACACCATGGCCACAGCAACTGTTATAAAGTAGCTCAATATAAAATTAACTCACAAAAAATCAGTAATCCTACTATATACAATGATAAATGATATAGTCCTCTTATATACAAATGATAAACAGACTGAGAAAGAGATCAAAGAAACAACACCTTTCACAACAGGCTCAAATAATGCATAGTATCTAATGAAGTAAGTGAAAGGTTTGTATGATAAAACTTCAGTATTGAAGAAATAAATTGAATACGATATCAGAAGTTGGAAAGATCTCCCATACCCATGGATCACTAGGATTAATTGCCATCCTACCGAAAAATATATGCATCCAATGCAATACTTTTCAAAATTCCAACAGAATTCATAGATCTTGAAAGGACAATTTTCAGCTTCCATATGGAAAAACAGGAAAACTAGGATAGCTAACAATCCTGAATAGCAAAAGAACTATGAGAGGTATTACTATCTCTGTTTGCAAGCTGTACTTTGGAACTATAATAATACAATCGCATGATATTGGCACAAAAACAGAAACGTTGATTAATGGAATAGAACTGAAGACCCAGACATAAATCCACAGAACTATAAACACCCGATTTTTTGTATATAAGGAAGTCAGAAACACACACTGGAAAAACCACCTTCAACAAATGGTGCTGGCCACAATGGATGTAGGCATGTAAAAATATGCAAATAGATCCATATCTATCATTTTGCACAAAACTCAATCCAAGTGAATCAAGGACCTCAACATAAAACCAGGTACACTGAACCTGATAGAAGAGAAAGTTGGGAATAGCCTTGAACACATTGGCACAGAAGACCACTACCTGAACAGGACACCAGGAGTGCACACACTAAGATCGACAATTAATACATTGGACCTCATGAAACTGAAAAACTACTGTGTTGCCAATGATACTTATTCAGAATGGGAAAAGATTTTTACCAACTACACATCTGATAGAGGTTTAATGACACCTAGGGTAAAACCAAATATTAGTTGTCTTAAAAATTGATGAAATAACTCCTAATGATATCTTGCTGTATTCATAGATCAGTGCCTTATTCAGCCGTCATCAGAGAAGCTTCCTAGTGCAACAGATGGGAACAAATACAGAGAGCCACAGCCAGACATCACACACACACACACACACACACACACACACACACACAGAGAGAGAGAGAGAGAGAGAGAGAGAGAGAGAGAGAGAGAGAGAGAGAGAGAGAGAGAGAGAGAGAGAGCCTGGATCACAGAGCTCTAAATGGGAAGTTTCCATCAAATCCCTCCCCTCAGAGCTCAGAGAACACTGCAGAAGAAGAGGTGGAAAGAATGGAGGAGACTAGGAGAATAAAGCCTTTTAAATAAACATGAGCAAAGCTCACAGATACTAAAGCAGCATCCACAGGGGCCTGCAGGGGTCTGCACCAGGTCCTCAAAATATATATTACAGCTTTCAGTTTAGCATTTTCGTGGGACTCCCAAGAGTATGAATGAGTGGGTCTCTGATTCCTGTGCCTTCTCTTGGGCTCTTTTCCTTGAGGGTTGCCTTGTCAAACTTCAATGTGATGGCTGTTGTTTTATCTTATTGCTGTGAATATATTTTATCACCATTGGTTAATAAAGAAGCTTCTTTAGCCTATGGTAGAGCAGAATATAGCTAGGCAGAAAATCCAGATACAGGGAGAAAGAAGGCAGGGTCAGGGAGTCACCAGGAGCCTCTGGGGAAGCAAGATGTGAGGTAACAAGCCACAAGCCTTGTGGTAAAATATAGAATAATAGAAATGATTTTTAAGTTGTAAAAGCTAATTAATAATAAACCTGATGTAATAGACCAAACAGTTTGTAATTAATATTAAGAGTGGTTATTTGGGAACTGGCGGGTGGGAGAGAAACCTCCAATTACATTTTATTATATTTTATGTATCATGTTTGGTTGTTATCTCCTAGAAGCCTATTACTTTCTAATGAGAGACAGAAAAGGAGTGGGTTGGGGTTGGGAAGGAAGTGGGAAGAGCAGAGGGAGGAGTAACTATAATCAGGATATACTGTATGAACAAAGAATTTATTTTCATTAAAAGGGGAGGGGAGAAAGAAAAGAGCTTTCAGAGGCATGTTGGGAAGATGTGGGGAGGAGCTGGGATTGAAGCCACATCTTTAGGTAAACAGGGTAACTCTATTTAAACCCTTTTCATATATGTATGCAAATATGTTTTAGGAAGTTTCCATAGTAGTAATTTCCATATAGTTCTTTCAAAGGTCTTTAGTGTTAGTTATCCTTACCCATAATCCTCTCCTCTTCCTTCCTTCCCCCACCCCATTTAACTCTTTCTGTATCATTATACCCCTTTTCCCTTCACAGCTATGTACTCTTCCCCCTTTCTTTGAAATTGCCCTCATAGCCCCCTTAACAGTTTTTGCCTTCTATAGGCACTCCAATTTAAACACTCTTATCTAGATTCAAATCTAGCATCCACACAGGAGAGAGATCATGTGACATTTATCATTCTGAGTGTGGGTTATCTGACTCAGTATGATTATTTTCAGCTCCATTCATTTGCCAGCAAATGTTATAATTTATCTTTAGAACTGTCTAGTATCTCATTGTGTTATGAACCACTCTTTCATTATCTATTCCAATCATCTGTTAATGGACATCTAGGCTGTTTCCATTTCCTGGCTACTGTGAATAGAGCAGCCATGAATATGGATGACCAAGTGTCTCTGTCATAAGATGTAGCGTCCTTTGAAAATATGTCCAGGAGTGGTATTGCTGGATCATGTTGTAGATCTATTTCTAATATTTTGAGGAACCTACATACTGATTTCCATGAAACCATACCAGTTTACACTCCTGCAAACAGTGAATAAGTGTTTCTCTTTTCCCAATCCATGCTAGTATTTGTTATCGTTTGTTTGTTCTTATATATTCTAGATACCAAACCACTATCAGATGTATAGCTGGTAAAGACTTTTTCATCCTGTACGCTGTCTCATCACTTAAATGATGTTTTTCTGTACTAAAGCTTTTGAGTCTCATAAGATCACATTTGTCAACTCTCTACCACCCTGAACATGCCTGATCTTGCTACTAGTTTCTTGATTTGGGGGTCTTCACTCTGATATTAAATGGGTATGAAGTTTAGCATTTTTTCTATTGTGCAAAGATATCTATCAGTTTAATAGAACTACTGGTGCTGGGCATTTAATCCCAGCACTCAGGTGGAAGAGGCAGGTGAATCTCTGAGTTCAAGGTCAGTCTGTTCTTCACAGTGTGTTGCAGAGCATCCAGGGCTACATAACAGGGAGAGCTGTCTCAAAAACAAAACAAAACAAAACCCGAAAATTATCGATGAACAGTTTGGGGAGAAAGATTTTTCAAAATGATTAGAAATGTACAATACAAGCTTCTCTTTTAAATGGCCAGATAGCCCAGTGCCAAGCCTGACCATTTGAAGTCATTCCTGGGACCCTCCTGTACACAGTTGCTGTGCCATGCACATGCCCCCATCCACAATGTTCCAATGTTCACAACATACAATCAAAATGTAGTGTTAAAAAAAATCTTAAAACTTGGAGATGGGGTGGAGTACCTGTTTTTTTTTTTTTTTTGACCTGGGTTCAGCTCCCAGCATCCACCTGGCAGCTCACAAATGTGATGCACATTTCTGGCCTCTGAAGGTGTTGTATGCCCTGTGATGGCTAGTTTGATGGCAACTTGACATAAGCTAAAGTCATATGAGAGGAGGGAACCTTAATTAAGAAAATGCCTCTAGAAGGGCAGACTGTAGGCAAGCCTGTAGGGTCTAGCCAGGGCTGGTGGTCCTGGCTTCTATAAGAGAGCAGGCTGAGCAAGTCATGGCAGCAGGCTAGTAAGCAGCACCCTCCATGGCATCTGCATCAGTTCCTGCCTGCAGGTTCCTGCCCTGTTTGAGTTCCTGTCCTGACTTCCTTCGATGATGAACAATGTTGTGGAAGTGTAAGCCAAATAAACCCTCTCCTCCCAAATTTCTTTTAGTTCTGATGTTTCATCCCAGCGACTAAGACACCTCCTTTCAGATAATTCTAGCTTGTGTCAAGTTGACATAAAACTAGGCAGCACAGTCAGCAACCCTATCCTGGCTGTAACCAAATAGGGTGCCAGTGTCCTGCTAGTGGAGGTTTGCTAAAATGATTGAGACAAGAGTCAGAGATAAAGAGCACAAGACCCTAAACATGCAAAAGAAAATGAAAAGAGCACTCACTTTTCAAACAAAAAACCAAGAAAATTTCACCTTGAATGAGAAAGAACACTTGACAGATTGCAATACTGACACAACACTGTTATTAAAATAACCAGAAACAAGCTTAAAGGAGTGATATGGCTAATTGTGGTTGTCAGCTTGACCTGGATGTGGAGTCAAGTAAAAGGCAAGCTGATGGGCATACCTGTGAAGTAGTTTTCTAACTAGATTACTTGAAGTGGAATGCCTGCACTAAATGGGGGTGCTGGCCCAGATAAAAAGAAAGACTGAGAGAGGAAAAAAAGGTTTTGCCTTCTTCCACTCTTGCCAGCAACTTCATCTACACTACACTGCTTCTTCTTCTTCTTTTGCATGTGTTGCTAATAGCAGAACCTAGCCTCTTCAGGCTTCCAACTTGGAGTGACGACCTGGAACTCTCTAGAAATTTTTCCTACCTTTAGCACCAGACTGGAAGTGCTGAGGCATTCTGTCCCATGGGTGAAGATGCTACTGTGTTCTCAACTTCTCCCAGTAGGAAGCTAGCCATTGTTAGATGACTCAGACCATATAAAATAAGACAATCTAATAAAACTTCTAATATATATTCATTCTAAAGGTTGTTCCTCTAGAGAACCCTGATGAATACAGGCAGTTATTATTAAAGTAGTGCTTCAACTAACACTTATAAACACCATTAAAATAAAAAATGATAAATGTTCAAAGAAATATAATACATATATACATATATACATATATACATATATACATATACATTTTCTAGACAGGGTTTCTTTGTAGTTCTTGAGCCTGTCCTGGAACTTGCCCTGTAGACCAGGGTGGTCTCAAACTCAGAGATCCACCTGCCTTGACTCCCAAGTGATGGGATTAAAGGTATGTGCCATCACTACCTGACTTTTTTGGGGGGAAGGGGGCATATTTTTAAGGAATCAAATGGAAAACAAAATTTTTGAGACAATGTTTTACTATGTGACTCAGGTTAGCCTCGACTTTGTGATCCTCGTGCCTTAGACTTTTGAGTTCTGGAATTACAGATATGTGAAACCATACCTGACAACCAGTTGGAAATTTTAGACGTGTAAAATACAATACATCCCCCAAAAAAACTCTCTGGGTGGGCTGAACTGCGAAACATGCTGACTGAATAAATAATTACCAAATTCTGGGGCAGGAGGTATAGCTTGGTGTTTAAGAGCACATGCTACTCTTGCAGAGGACCAAAGTTTGGTTCCCAATCTACATGGTGGTTCAAAAATACCTGTAATTCAAGTTCCAGAGTTAACTTATGCCCACTTCCGGCCTCCATACAGGTGGTGCCCATACATACATGCAGGCACTCATGCATACACATAAAAATAATAAGTACTTTAAAAAAAGAATTACTGGGTCTGGAGAGATGTCTTAGAGGTTAAGAGTACTGGCTGCTCTTCCAGAGGTCCCGAGTTCAATTCCCAGCAACCACATGGCAGGTCACAACACTTATAATGAGATCTGGTGCCCTCTTTCTGGCGTGTATGCATATGTGCAGGAGGAACACTGCAGAATAAATAATAAAAATTTTAAAAAAGAATTGAGTAGACTCAATGCAAACAAAAGAAAACAGTGAAAAAGGATGAACAGAGGGCCAGGTGTGGTAAGCCTGACACTTGTTGGCAGAGGCAGGCAAATCTCTGAGTTTGCAGTGAGCACCAGGCCTTGCAGGGTACATAGAGAGACCCCGTCTCAAAACAAAATAAGACAAAAAAAGATGAATTGAGCTGACAAGTCTGGTGTACTCCAATAACTGATCTACCTTCATGCCAGCAGAGTTCCAGTAAGAGGCTGAAAGTATACTTGAAGAAATATGCTTGAAATTTCCACAAATTTGACAAACGGCTTAAGTTCACAGATTCAGTAATGTCTGAGAATGTTAATCAATAAAGACTCAAAGAAACCTACCCACAAACAAAGCACGATCAAGTTTCAGAAAAGTAACTTCTAGCCAGGGATGGTGATGCATACCTATAATACCAGCACTTGAGTGGTGTAAACAGAAAATCATGAATTTGAAGTTATCCTGGGCTAATTAGAAAAACTATCTTTTAGTAATTTAATTAGGTTAATTGATTCATCAAATTAAGAAAAGATTAAGAAAATTCTTGAAAGTATCTAGAGATAAATGACATCATTTATGGGAAAGTGTAATGGATTTAATATCTGAAAGCATGGTGGTTTGAAGTGCCACATATTTTCAGCGATGGAAAGAAAGTAACTGTTAACCCAGATTTCTATATCCCATAATAATATCCTTCAGGAGTGATTTTGAAATAATGACTTCCTCAATGGAAAACAGTTTGTTGATGTACAATAAGTGCTAAAGGAAGTTTTTCCAGCTGAAAGCAAATGCTAAAAGAAGAGTACACATCCCTAACAAATGGAGACAGAACAGAGTAAGGAAATACAAGGAAACAAATAGACTCTTTTCTTATAGAAACTGTTGTATGTGTGTCTGCACACACCCACATGTGGGAGGGCTATGCATGCTCATGAATGCAAAAGACAAAAGAGGATGTTGGATGTCCTGCTCTATCACTCTTTATTCCTTTGAGTCTGGGTCCTGAACCTGGAGCTAGGCTGGCACCAAGTCCAGCCATCCTCCTGTCTCCACACCACTAGGGGTTGTAGACATCCATGCCCCACTTTTTACATGGGCTCTGTGTATCTCCACTCACTTTTATTTTTTGTTTGCTTGTTTGGTTGGTTTGGTTTTGTCAAGACAGGGTTTTCCTGTTTAGTCTTGGCTGTCCCAAAACTCACTCTGTAGACCAGGCTGGCCTCAAACTCAGAGATCTACCTGCCTCTGCCTCGCAAGTGTTGATATTAAAGGAGTGAGCCACCGCTGCCTGGCTGCACTCAGGTTCATCATTATTATTAAATGTTTCATTTATTTTAATACCACCCATGGTTTCCCCTCCTTCTCTTCCCATTTCCTTCCCCACCTCCCATATAACTCCCCCATCTAGTCAGTGCAGCAAATGCTCTTATCTGATGAGCCATTTTCCCCAGATCACAAATTACATTGGATTTTAAGGCAAATTTAGACTGTATGATTTTGTTTTCAATACATACAGAGAAACTATTTAAGAGAATCATGAAAAGGGAAGAAGTTAAAGAGACCCCAATGCAAATGGCTGCTCTAGATGCAGCAAATAGTTAACTCAAGTAGGCTAGAGTAAGTTGCATATGTAAAATTCAAAGGAGCCACTGAAATAAACATACATAGAGGTCTGCTCAGAAATACTGCAGGGAAATTGAAGTGAAGTTTTGAAAAAATATTCAAATCAGAAAAGGCAGAAAGGGGAAATCAGAAAAATAATGGAAAAACAGCAGATGTAAGCCCTAAAAATATCAATAATTATTTTACAAATGGTTTCAATACTTGATAACCTGGGTAAATTGCACTAATTCCTCAAAAGCACAAAACTACCCTAACTCTGCCCATATGAAATGGATAATTTGAAAAATTCAAAAACAATAAAAACTGGAGTTAATAGTAAAGACTCTTCCAAAGAAAATTTCCTGGCCCATATAGTTTCAATGGATAATTCTACCAAATAATTAAAGTAGAATTGACATCAATATGACACAATGTTTTTCATACAATTTTAGGTCAGTTTTATCCAGATACTAAAGCCAGACAACCCTGGGGAAATCTGTCAGTCAGTAGCTCTCATAAATTTACATGTGATTCTTTTTACATTTTTTGTTGTTCTTTGAAACAGGGTGTCTTTTTTATTGAAAATAGATTCTTCTCTCATACAATACATCCAGACCACAGACATCCTTCCCTCAGTTCTCCCCAGCTCCCCCAACTTCCCATCTCTTCCAGACCCACTCCCCGCTTCATTTCACTTCAGAAAAGAGCACGCCTCCAAGAGACAACCACCAAACACAACAAAAAAAAAGATGCAATAAGACGAGGCAAAAGCCCTCATATTGAGGCTGGACAATGTAAGCCATTCTGTAGCCCAGGATGTCCTGGAAATTCCTATGTAGCCCAGACTGACTGGGAGCACATGGTCTTCCACATGCTGAGATTAGCACATGCTCAGAATAGAATTGTGCACAATCACATCCAGCTTAGATATTTGTTTTTTTTTAAATTTATTTATTTATTAAAGATTTCTGTCTCTTCCCCGCCACCGCCTCCCATTTCCCCCCCCCCCCCCAATCAAGTCCACCTCTCTCGTCAGCCCAAAGAGCGATCAGGGTTCCCTGCCCTGTGGGAAGTCCAAGGAACCCCCACCTCCATCCAGGTCTAGTAAGGTGAGCATCCAAACTGCCTAAGCTCCCACAAAGCCAGTACGTGCAGTAGGATCAAAAACCCATTGCCATTGTTCTTGAGATCTCATTGTTCGCTATGTTCAGCAAGTCCGGTTTTATCCCATGCTTTTTCAGACCCAGGCCAGCTGGCCTTGGTGAGTTCCCGATAGAACATCCCCATTGTCTCAGTGTGTGGGTGTACCCCTCGCGGTCCTGAGTTCCTTGCTCGTGCTCTCTCTCCTTCTGCTCCTGATTTGGAACTTGGGAGGCAGAGGCAGGCGGATCTCTGTGAGTTCGAGACCAGCCTGGTCTACAAGAGCTAGTTCCAGGACAGGCTCCAAAATCACAGAGAAACCCTGTCTCGAAAAAAAAAAAAAAAAAAAAAAAAAAAAACTTGAACTCTGCCTCAACCTCCTAGGTGCTGGTATCAAAGGCATGCGCCACCACCGCCCGGCCAAGTCACTTTTTTTTTTATTTAAATTTATTTATTTATTAAGGATTTCTGCCTCGTCCCCGCAACCGCTTCCCATTTCCCTCCCCCTCCCCCGATCAAGTCCCCCTCCCTCATCTGCTCGAAGAGCAATCAGGGTTCCCTGACCTGTGGGAAGCCCAAGGACCGCCCACCTCTATCCAGGTCTCGTAAGGTGTGCATCCAAACTGCCTAGGCTCCCACAAAGCCAGTACGTGCAGTGCAGTAGGATCAAAAACCCACTGCAATTGTTCTTGAATTCTCAGTATTCCTCATTGTCCGCCATGTTCAGCTAGTCCGGATTTATCCCATGCTTTTTCAGACCTAGGCCAGCTGGCCTTGGTGAGATCCCAATAGAACATCCCCATTGTCTTAGTGTGTGGGTGCACCCCTCGTGGTCCTGAGTTCCTTGCTCGTGCTTTGTATCAGACCAAATCTGCTGCTGTGGCAGCTTTTGTTGCAAAACCGCAGGTACTTGAGCTTCTGCTAATTCAGGCAGTGGGGTTCCGCTGCAAATTTAGCCAAGGCAGGCAGAATGGGCCTGTGTGGCCGAGTGTGTCTCAGACTCGGCACTGGGGCCGGAGTCACGAACTAAAAAACAGTACCCGGGAGGGTTGCTGTATTAGCTAGCGGGCTACCCGCTTGAGTCGGGGGCAAAATAGCCCAACGTTGGACGCCAAAATGTAACGGCGTAAACAAATGCAGACAGATTGTAAATATATATATATATATATATATATATATATATATATATAGCTTTAATGGCAAATAGACTTACAGAACCACCATTCCTGCAGAGACCAGGAAAGCAGAAGAGACAGCTGGGAGCACGCTCGCCAAATTTATAGGCAAACATTAGCCCGAGGCGAACACGGCCCCTAAGGGGCGGGACTTATCCCTACACCTTTCTAAAAATACTTCAGTTTGGGCAGTGGTGGTATGTTGTAAGGAGGCCACTGGTTCATTTCCCAGATGCCCAGACTCCTGAAATAACCACACAGAAACTTTATTAATTAAATCACGGCTTAGCCCATTAGTTCTAGCTTCTTATTGGCTAACTCTTATATATTAATTTAAACCATGTTCTGTATATCGCCACATGGCAGTGGCTTACTGACAAAGCTTCAGCTTATCTGGCTCTGGCGGCAGCTCCATGGCTTATGCTTCTCTGCCTCCTTTCTCCCAGCATACAGTTTAGTTTCCCCTGCCTAGCAAAGTTCTGCCCTACTATAAGTCCAAAGCAGTACTTTATTAACCACTGGTAATCACAACATACAGAGGAAAATCCCACATTGCCTCCCCCTCTCTGTTTAAATAAAAAGAAAGGTTTTAACTTTAACATAGTAAAACTACATATAACAAAACAGTTATCAAGCAAGAATTACAATTACAATATTTATGTCTACTGTATCTTTCATGATAACTAAGAAAAACTATAACTACATATTCTTCAACTCCATCAAAGACTCCAGAAGGATATATTAAGTGAACAGGAAGCACATCATAAGCAACTTCCAAAATTCTAGAATTGATAGAGACATGTCCCTGCCTGGACAGTCACCCAAAGTTCTTCTGTGTTGTTGTGGCATTCAGTCTTCAGCCCACAGGCCCATTGTGTCCAGCATACTTTTCCACAAAGCAGGAAATTTGACAATCTGTTCTGCCTTGCAATTGCAAAGTTGCTTCCTTCTGTGTCCTGAAGAATGTCTGGCAAACTCTTTCATGAAGCAGGGACCCTGACATTTCAAGCAGTCCAGGCAAGAGCAGTTTCTTGTCTAAATGGCTAACAAACTCCATAAGGAGCCTCTTTGATGCCCATCTTCCTCTTGAAGCAATTGGTGCTGCCAGGAGCAGATGTGTCTTATTGTCATGAAAATTTCTAAGTTTTTAAACATTTTAAATGCCAAATTCTGTAGTCTTTGAAAGATTTGAAGAATGCCTATCCATCTGAAAAACATCTTTGTACATCTAGAAAATCTAACTAACATGACTACAAACTTGACTATTATAGATGACTCTCTATTTAACTATGTTTTAAATAATACATTATATTTTTAAATGAGCTGCATACATAATACCTTAATCAAGAGCAGAAATACACATATAACAAAACTGACCTTAAATATGAATCAGTAAACCAAAATTATACCAATGCAAATCTCTATAACATATACACCTTTAAATCTAAACAAACATTTATAAACAATATTTGGGAATATGGGTGTAGTTCTCTTCAAACTGCTTCCTGCTGTTTATTGGGCAAAGTAATTTTTGAGAAATTTTCAAAGTGACCTTTCAGGGGGTCTTGGTCCATCAGATCACATTAGTCTGGAAGGATTCCACAGGTTCTCATCTTCTGTGGTAACAAAAGCAGAAACTCTTTTCCAAAGCAACAAATCCTTAGACCCAAATTTGGAAGTCATGATACCTTTAGAACATATATGCTGGTTTTGTTTATCAGCCCATATAATGAAATATCTCTCTGTACTTTCACAGTCAAAAATTCAAAGAAAACACAATAATATACATAATCCAGACCCTTTTTGTATATTTCATCTTTATGTGGCTTGTTTTTATTCTTACTCTTTAATATTTATTTTATTATATTTACTCCTTTTATCTATGACTGTTTGTACTCTGTCTCTTTAAAGACTTTGTTTTTTTAAAAATGATTTACTTCTTTCCCAAATCTCTATATTCTTTTTCTTCTCTCTCCAAAGCCTATGTACATTTATCCAACAAGGTGACCCATTTAGAGGTCTTTTTTTAATCTCGAATTGTCTTTATTGCATATCTGTAATCCTTATCAGAACTGCTTCTTAAAATGCTAAGCCCTTCTTATGAGCTTAAGCAGTGGTATGGCCCTTCTGCTTGCTCTGCCCAGTCCAGCATGGTGGAGCTGTTTGCTACCGCTGAGAGCCATGTACATTGTTCCATTTTTAGGCGCACAGCTGGTCTATGTTGCCATTAAGCAAGTTGTAGCATGTTGCTCATAAATCCCATTTAAATGCTCCTTGGCTGAACCTCCCAAAAGAGCTAGAGTCATTTGTGCTGGAGAACCAGGAAACTGCTGTTTTGAAACTGCATTTTTTTTCTGTTACTGCTGAATCAGGAAGACCTCTCTTAAGGGAGCTGCAGCAAGCTTCCAGCTTAAAAAAAATGCAGCTAAACTTTGTTTGTTGTGTCTAGAGTTCCCTTTTAAGCTTTCTCAGGTTTAATGTGGATATAGTGGACCATATTGGAGAGCCATTTTGCTGTAAGGAGGGCACTTGTTCATTTCATGACAGCTCAGACTCCCGAAATGACCACCCAGAAACTGTATTAATTAAATCACATCTTGGTCCATTAGCTCTAGCTTCTTATTGGTTAACTCTTACATATTAGTGGCACACACTTTTAATCCCAGCACTCAAGAGGTAGAGACAGGTGAATCTCTGTGAGTGTGAGGCCAGCCTAGTCTACAGAATGAGTGCCAGGGCAGGCTCCAAAGCTACAGAGAAATTCCATCTTGAAAAACCAAAAAGAAAGGTTTTGTTTGTTTTAAAGAATACCAAGTCACTAGTCAGGGACTTCCCAGGGAGCAGGCCTCAGTCAGTGATCTCTATAGGAATGGGTCCAATACAGTGACCTCTGCTGGAGCAGGTCCAAGGCAGCAACATCAGTGGAAGCATCCCCAAGCAAGCACCCTCAATAGGAGCAGGCCCAAATGACCTCCAACCTCCAGAATTGCAGAACAATACTGGGGAGCACCAAGCAACCTCTGGGAACACTGACTGACTGGAACCATGGTCCTGAGGAACAACCATCTGAGCCTTGGGTCCATTGGCATGTGGAAGACTGATCACCAGAGACACAGCACCAGCTACACCAATCAAAGGAAAAGATGGGTAGACAAGGTAAGAACACAGTCAACACCACAAAGAGCAACACAACACCAACAAAAACTAGTGGCTCTACAACAATAAGAATTGAACACCAAAATATAGATGAAGCAGAAGAAAATAACCAAAAAATAACTTTAGGAGAATGTTTGAGGCCCTTAAAGAGGAAATGAAAAATTCCCTCAAAGAAATGGAAGAAAAGACAAACAAAAAATTGAAAGAGATCAATAAATTCCTTAAAGAAACCAAGAAATGGCAATCAAACAAAAGAAAGAAATGATTAAAGGCTTGAAAACCAAAATAGAGTAAAGAAAACACAAACCGAGGGAATTTTGAAAACAGAAAATATGAAAAAAACATTCAGGAACCACAAACGCAAGCATAAACAGTAGAATACCAGAGATGGATGAGAGAATCTTAAGCACTGAAGATACAATAGAGGAAATAGATTCATCAGTCAAGGAAAACATTAAACCTAACAAAAGCTTAAGACAAAATATTCAGGAAATATGGGACACCATGAAAAGACCAAACATAAGAATAATAGTGATAAAAAGAGGAGAAGTTCAATTCAAAAGCCAGAAAACATATTCAACAAAATCACAGAACAAAACTTTCCCAACCTAAAGACAGATATGCATATGAAGATACAAGAAGCTTACAGAACACCAAACGGAAAGGATCAAAAAAAAAAAGTCCCCTCACCACATAATAATCAAAACACTAAACATACACAATAAATAACATTGAGAGCTACAAAGGAAAAAAACTATGTAACATATAAAGGCAGACCTATCAGAATTACATCTGACTTCTCAATGGATACACTGAAAGCCTGAGCAAGTATTGTGGAGACACTAAGAGACCACAGATGCCAGCCCAGACTACTATACCCAGCAAAACTTTAATCACCATAGAAGGACAAAACAAGATATTCCATGACAGAACCAGACTTAACCAAAACCTAGCCATAAATCCAGCCCTACACAATTTTAGAAGGAAAATTCCTACCCAAGGAAGTTAGCTACATCCACAAAAACACAGACAATAGATGATCTCACAGCAGCAAATCCCAAAGAAGGGAAAAATAAAATAACATCACTCCTGCATTGCTGGTGGGAATGCAAGCTGGTACAACCCCTTTGTGTGTCAGCATGGCAATTCATCAGAAAATTAGGAAACAACCTTCCTCAAGACCCAGTAATACCACTTTTGGATATATATCCAAAGGATGCTCAATCGTGCCGCAAGGACATGTGCTCAACTATGTTCATAGCAGCATTGTTTGTCATAGCAAGAAACTGGAAACAACCTAAATGCCCCTAGACAGAAGAATGGATAAGGAAAATGTGGTACATTTGTACAATGGAGTCCTACATAGCAGAAAAAAAATAACAACATCTTGAATATTGCAGGCAAATGGATGGAGCTAGAAAACATCATTTTGAGTGAGGTAACCCAGACAGAGAAAGACAATTATCACATGTACTCACTCATAAGTGGTTTTTAAACATTAATCAAAGAAAACCAGCCTACAAATCACAATTCCAGAGAACTTACACAACAATGAGGACCCTAAGAGAGACATACATAGATCTAATCTATATGGGAAGTAGAGAAAGACAAGATCTCCTGAGTAAATTGGGAGCATGGGGACCTTGAAAGAGGGTTGAAGGGGAGGGGAGAGGTAGGAAAGGGAGCAGAGAAAATTGTAGAGCTCAGTAAAAATAATAATAAAAAAGAAATAAAAAGGAAAAACAATAAAAATAATATCCCTTAATATAAATGAACTCAACTCACCTATAAAAAGACACAGGCTAACAGATTGGATACAAAACCAGAATCCATTCTTTTGCTCTCTACAAGAAACACACCTCAGCCTCAAAGACAGATATCGCCTTAGAGTAAAGGGTTGGGAAAAATTTTTCCTATTAAATGGACATAAGAACAAAGCAGGTGTAGCTATCCTAATATCTAACAAAATAAACTTCAAACTAAAATCAATCAGAAGAGATGTAGAAGGACATTTCATATTAGTCACAAGAATAATCCATAAAGAGAAAAAACTCAATACTGAACATCTTTGCCCGAAATAGAAGGGCACCCTCACATGTAAAAGAAACACTTCTAAAGCTTAAATCATACATTAAACCCCACACACTAATAGTGGGAGAATTCAACACCCCACTCTCACCACTGGACAGGTCTATCAGACTGAAAATTAACAGAGAAATAAGGGAACTAAGAGATGTTATGAATCAAATGGACTTAACAGACATCTATAGAACTTTCAATCCAAACATAAAATATACCTTCTTCTCAGCACCTCACGGAACCGTCTCAAAAACTGAACACATACTAAGTAAGAAAGCAATCCTCAACAGATACAAAAAAATTGGAATAGCCCATGTATCATATTGGATCACCATGGTTTAAAATTATAATTCAACAGCAACACTAATTTCAGAAAGCCCACAAACATGTGGAAATAAAGCAATGCTCACCTGAATCATCAATGGGTGAAGGAAGAAATTAAAGACTTCCTAAAATTCAGTGAAAATGAGCACACAACATATTCAAATGATGGCAGGAAATAATCAAATTGAGAGCTGAAATAAACAAAATAGAAACAAAGAAAACAATCCAAAGAATCATTGAGAGAAAGAGTTGGTTCCTCAAGAAAATCAATAAGATAGACAAACCTTTATCCAAACTAACCAAAAAGCAGAAAGAGAATACCCAACTTAACAAAATCAGAAAGGAAAAGGATGACATAATAACAGACACAGAGAAAATCCAGAAAATCATCAAGCCATATTTTGAAAACCTGTACTCCACAAAATTGGAAAACTTAAAGGAAATGGACAATTTTCTTAATAAATATCACTTACCAAAGTTAAATTAGGACTAGGCAATCAAATTAAATAGACCTATAACTGCTGAAGAAATAGAAACAGTCATCAAAAGTCTCCCAACCAGAAAAAGCCCTGGGCCAGATGGTTTCAACTCAGAATTCTACAAGATTGTCAAAGAACTAATACCAATACTGCTCCAATTGTTCCACACAATAGAAACAAAGGACATATTGCCAACCTCTTTTTATGAATCTAGAATTACCCTGATATTCAAACCAAACAAAGATATTACTAAGAAAGGGAATTACAGACCAATTTTACCAATGAATATTGATGCAAAAATACTAAATAAAATACTGGCAAACCTAATGTAAGAATACATCAGAACCGTAATCCACCATGATCAAGTCGGCTTCATCCCAGAGATGCAGGATGGTTCAACATATAAATTTCTGTCAATGTAATCCACCATATAAACAAACTGAAAAAAACCACATGATCATCTCAATAGATTCTGAAAAAGCCTTTGAAAAATACAACATCCCTTCATGATAAAAGTCTTGGAGAGAGCAGGGATACAAGGAACATATCTAAACATAATAAAGGCAATATACATCAAGCCAACAGCCAAACTAAACGGAGAGAAACTCAAAGTGATCCCACTGAAATCAGGAACAAGACAAAGTTGTCCACTCTCTCCATATCTATTCAATATAGTACTTGAGGTTCTAGCTAGAGCAATAAGACAACAAAAGAAGATCAAGGGGATTCGATCCAGAAAAGAAGTCAAACTCACTGTTTGCTGATGATATGATAGTTTACATAAGTTACCCCCAAAATTCTACCAAGGAACTTCTACAACTCATAAGCACCTTCAGCAATGTAACAGGATACAAGATTAACTCGAAAAATCAGTATCCCTTCTTTACACAGATGATAAACGTGCTAAGAAAGAAATCAGAGAAATATCACTTTCCACCATAGCCACAAATAACATAAAATGTCTTGGAGTAACTCTAACCAAACAAGTGGAAGACTTGCATGACCAGAACTTTAAATCTTTGAAGAAAAAAACTGAAGAAGACGCCAGAAAATGGAAAGATCTTCCATGTTCTTGGGTAGGTAGAATTAACATAAGAAAAATCTTATCACACGCAATTTATAGATTCAATGCAATGCCCAGCAAAATTCTTCACAGGCCTCGAAAGAACGTTACTCACCTCCATATGGAAAATCAAAACACCCAGGATAGCCAAAACAATCCTGTACAATAAAGGAACTTCTGGAAGCATCACAATCCCTGACTTCAAACTCCACTATAGAGCTACAGTACTGAAAACAATTTGGTATTGGCCTAAAAACAGACAGGAGGACCAATGGAACCGAAGACCTGGATATCAGTCCACACATCTATGAACACCTGATTTTTGACAAAGAAGTAAAAAAAAATATAAAATGGAAAAAAGAAAGCATAAACGGTGCTGGCATAACTGGATATCAACATGTAGAAGAATGAAAATAGATCCATATCTATCGCCATGCACAAAACTCAAGCCCAAATGGATCAAAGACCTCAACATAAAACCAGCCACACTGAACCTTATAGAAGAGAAAGTGGGAAGTACACTTGAATGCATTGGCACAGGAGACCACTTCCTAAATATAATCCTAGCAGCACAGACACTGAGAGAAACAATTAATAAATGGAACCTCCTGACACTAAAAAGCTTCTGTAAAGCAAAGGATATGGTCAACAAGACAAAAGAACAGCCCACAGAATGGGAAAAGATCTTTACCAACCCCACATCGGACAGAGGTCTGATCTCCAAAATATACAAAGAACTCAAGAAATTGGTCATCCAATGAACAAATAATCCAATACAAAAATGGGGTACTGACCTAAACAGAGAACTCTCAAAAGATAAGTATAAAATAGCTGAAAGACACTTAAGAAAATACTCAACATCCATAGTCATCAGAGAAATGCAAATCAAAACAGCTATGAGAGTTCATCTTATACCTGTAAGAATTGCCAAGACTAAAACCACTGATGACGGCTTATGCTGGAGAGGTTGTGGGGTAAAGGGAACACTCCTGCATTGTTAGTGGGAGTGAAAACTGGTGTATCAGTGTGGTGATTTCTCAGAAAATTAGGAAACAACCTTCCTCAAGACCCATTAATACCACTTTTGGATATATACCCAAAGGATGGTCAATCATACCACAAGGACATGTGCTCAACTATGTTCATAGCAGCATTGTTTGTCATAACCACAACTTGGAAACAACCTAAATGCCCCTAGACATTTAAGAATGGGTAAGGAAAATGTGGTACATTTATACAATGGAGTACTACACAGCAGAAAAAAATAATAACATCTTGAAATTTGCAGGCAAATGAATGGATCTAGAAAACATCATATTGAGTGAGGTAACCCAGACCCAAAAAGACAAATATCATATGTACTCACTCATAAATGGCTTTTAAATGTAAAGCAAAGGGAAACCAGCCTATAAATCACAATCCCAGAGAACTTAGACAAGAAAGAGGACCCTAAGAGAGACATGCATGGATATAATCTACATGGGAAGTAGAAAAAGACAAGATCTGAGTAAAATAGTAGCATAGGGATCGGGGAAGAGGGCAGAAAGGGAGGGGAGAGGAAGTGAGGGGAGCAGAGAAAAATATATAGCTCCATAAAAACAATTTTTAAAAAAGCACTTCAGTCATACTTATCTGTTTTATTATTTTATGTCTATGGGTGTTTTGCTTGCATCGTTGTCTGTGTACTGCTTTCATGCCTGTATCCTCAGAGCTTGTTCAATCTCATGAAACTAGCACTAGCATTACAGCCTACTGTGAGCTGCTGTGTGGGTGCTGTAAACAGAATTCAGGTCCTCTGCAATAGCAGCAAGTGCTCTTAACCACTGAGTCATCTACCCAGAAAACTAACTGCACTGGTCTTTGCTCATGTTCACTATGCCAAGGTTTTTCCTACCTTGGTACCATTAGAGAACCTATGCAGTCTGTCTGAAATAATCTACCTTTCTTCTCTTTCATAGCTTCAGTTTAAATTTCAGCTCCTTGGAGAAGTATTCCCAGAGCTATCTAAATCTCACAGTTTTCATGTTCTTTACTTAAGCTCTCATTCTCCACTGTAAATCCAATACCTAGCAGGTCTCAGTATAAAGGGAGAAACTTCAACTTTTTCTGAAGAATATCAGAAGATATCAAAAGAATTTCTGAAGATAATATAAAAAAATTATTACTGGGTAGTCAGTCTCTCTTGTAGGATCAGGAGAAATTACATGACTTTTAAAAGGCTTTGCAAGCCTGGCATGGTGGCTCACACCTATAATACCAACATACAAAAGACTTAGGCAGGAATATGGCTGTCAAGGCAAGGATAGCCTAAGGTGTATAGGTTTAGCACAGCAGAATTACAAAGTAAAACTCTGACTAACAACAACAACAACAAAAAACCCCAAAGTCTTTGCAAACAGGAAAATAAAGAATGAACAAGAACAAGTTAGGGTGAGAATGTACTAGAAGAGTTCTGGAGGTAGGAGGAAAGGATCTACACATTTGAGGGATACAGAAGACATTCTGGGACTGCATTGCTATTCAGCGGTAGATGACTTTCTTTGTGTGTGATACCGAGTTTAGTCCTCAGCACTGCAATGAGCAGACAGGAATCTACTCAGAGTAAAGGGATGGGAAAAGGTGTTTCAAGCAAATGGACCTAAGAAAAAATCAGGTGTGTCCATACTAATTTCTAACAAAACTGACTTCAAACTAAAATCAATCAGAAGAGATCGAGATGGACACTTTATATTCATAACAGGAAAATTCAACAGGATGACGTCTCAATCCTGAATATCTACGCCCCTAATATAAAAGCACCCACTTATGTAAAAGAAATATTACTAGAACTCAAGGCAGACATCAAACCACACACACTAGTAGTAGGAGACATCAATACACCTCTTTCAGCAATGGACAAGTCAATCAGACAGAAACCTAATAGAGAATTAAGAGAACTACTGGAGGTAATGAAGCAAATGGACTTAACAGACGTCTATAGAACATTCCACCCAAATAGGAAAGAATATACCTTCTTCTCTGCATCTCATGGAACCTTCTCAAAAATTGACCACATACTCGGAAACAAAGGAAACCTCCACAGATACAAAAATTATCAGTGTCCAACTGTGTCTTATCAGATCACCACGGATTAAAGTTAGAAGGCAACAACAATGCTACCCCCAGAAAGCTGTCAAACTCATGGAAACTGAACAGTCAACTACTGAACCACACCTGGGTCAAGGAAGAAATAAAGAAAGAAATTAAAGTCTTCCTTGAATTTAATGAAAATAAAGAGACAACATACTCAAACCTATGGGACACTATGAAAGCAGTCCTGAGAGGAAAGTTCATAGCACTAAGTGCCCACTTAAAGAAAACAGAGAAAGCATACATTGGGGACTTAACAGCACACCTGAAAGCTTTAGAAAAAAAAAAAAAGAAGCAGAAGCGCCCAGGAGGAGTAGAAGACTGGAAATAATCAAACTGAGGGCTGAAATCAACAAAATAGAAACACAGAAAACAATCCAAAGAATCAATGAAACAAAAAGTTGGTTCTTGGAGAAAATCAACAAGATCAACAAACCCCTATCAAAACTAATAAAACATCAGAGAGAGAATATGCAAATTAATAAGATCAGAAATGAAAAGCGGGACATAACCACAGACACAGAGGAAATTCAGAGACACATTAGATCTTACTACAAAAGCCTGTATGCCACAAAACTGAAAAATGCAAAAGAAATGGACATTTTTTTAGATAAGTACCATATACCAAAGTTAAACCAAGACCAGGTGAACTATCTAAATAGACCTGTTAGTCGCGAAGAAATAGAAACTGTTATCAAAAATCTCCCTTCCAAAAAAAGCCCAGGACCGGATAGTTTCAATGCAGAATTATACCAGAATTTCCGAAAAGAGCTAATACCTATACTCTTTAATGTATTTCACAATATAGAAACAGAAGAGTCATTGCCAAATTCCTTTTAAGAAGCTACAGTTACTCTGATACCAAAACCACACAAAGACCCAACCAAGAAAGAGAATTACAGGCCAATCTCACTCATGAACATCGATGCAAAAATCCTCAATAAAATACTAGCAAACCGAATCCAAGAACACATTAGAAAAATTATCCATTATGATCAAGTAGGCTACATCCCAGAGATGCAGGGCTGGTTTAACATACGCAAATCTATCAATGTAATCCATCATAAAAATAAACGGAAAGAAAAAACACCATATGATCATTTCATTAGATGCTGAAAAAGCATTTGACAAAATTCAACACCCCTTTATGATAAAAGTCTTGGAGAGATTAGGGATACAAGGGTCATACCTAAATATAATAAAAGCTATTTACAGCAAGCCGACAGCTAACATCCAGTTAAACGGAGAGAACCTCAAAGCCATCCCACTAAAATCAGGAACACGACAAGGCTGTCCACTTTCTCCATAGCTCTTCAATATAGTGCTTGAAGTTTTAGCAATAGCAATAAGACAACATAAGGGGATCAAGTGGATTCGAATTGGAAAGGAAGAAGTAAAACTTTCATTATTTGCAGATGATATGATAGTGTACATAAGCGACCCCAAAAACTCCACCAAAGAACTCCTACAGCTGATAAACACCTTTAGTAATGTGACGGGAAACAAGATCAACTCCAAAAAATCAGTCGCCCTCCTATACACAAAGGATATGGAAGCAGAGAGGAAAATCAGAGAAGCATCACTTTTCATGATAGCCACAAACAGCATAAAATATCTTGGGGTAACTCTGACCAAGGAAGTAAAAGATCTATTTGACAAGAACTTTAAGGCATTGAAGAAAGAAATTGAGGAGGACACCAGAAAATGGAAGGATCTCCCTTGCTCTTGGATTGGGAGGATCAACATAGTAAAAATGGCTGTTCCACCAAAGGCAATTTATAGATTCAATGCAATCCCCATCAAGGTCCCATCAAAATTCTTCACAGATCTTGAGAGGACAATAATCAACTTTATATGGAAAAACAAAAATCCCAGGATAGTCAAAACAATCTTATACAATAAAGGAACTTCTGGAGACATTACCATCCCTGATTTCAAACTCTATTACAGAGCTACAGTAATGAAAACAGTGTGGTACTGGCATAAAAACAGAGAAGTCGACCAATGGAATCAAATAGAAGACCCAGATTTTAGCTCACAAACCTATGAACACCTCATTTTCGATAAAGGAGCTGAAAGTATACAATGGAAGAAAGAAAGCATCTTCAACAAATGGTGCTGGCACAACTGGATGTCAACCTGTAGAAGAATGAAAATAGACCCACATCTTTCACCGTGCACAAAACTCAAGTCCAAATGGATTAAAGACCTCAATATCAATCTGAACTCACTGAACCTGATAGAAGAGAAAGTGGGAAGTACCCTACAACATATGGGCACATGAGATAGCTTCCTATGTATAACCCCAGCAGCACAGACATTAAGGACCTACTGAAACTGAGAAGCTTCTGTAAAGCAAAGGACACTGTCCCTAAGACAAAAAGACAACCTACTGACTGGGAGATCTTCACCAACCCCGCAACAGACAAAGGTCTGATCTCCAAAATATATAAAGAATTCAAGAAACTAGACTTTAAAATGCTAATTAACACAATTAAAAAATGGGGCACTGAACTGAACAGAGAATTCTCAACAGAAGATGTTCAAATGGCCAAAAGACACTTAAGGTCATGCTCAACTTCTTTAGCGATCAGGGAAATGCAAATCAAAACAACTTTGAGATATCATCTTACACCTGTCAGAATGGCTAAAATAAAAAACACCAATGATAGCCTTTGCTGGAGAGGTTGTGGAGGAAGGGGTTCCCTCATCCATTGCTGGTGGGAATGCAAACTTGTGCAACATCTTTGTAAATCAGTGTGGTGGTTTCTCAGGAAATTCAGGATCAACCTACCCCAGGACCCAGCAATACCACTCTTGGGAATATACCCAAGAGATGCCCTATCATATTACAAAAGCATTTGTTCAACTATGTTCATAGCAGCATTATTTGTAATAGCCAGAACCTGGAAACAACCTAGATGCCCTTCAATGGAAGAATGGATGAAGAAGGTGTGGAATATATACATATTAGAGTACTACTCAGTGGTAAAAAACAATGACTTCTCGAATTTTGCATGCAAATGGATGGAAATAGAAAACACTATCCTGAGTGAGGTAAGCCAGACCCAAAAAGATGAACATGGGATGAACTCACTCATAATTGTTTTTTAGCCATAAATAAAGGACATTGAGTCTACAATTGGTGAACGTAAAGTAGCTAAGTAAGAAGGTGAACCAAAGGAAAAACATATAGCTATGTTTTGGCTATGGGAAGTAGACAAAATTGCCGGGGAGAAAATTGGGATCTTGGGGGTAGGGTGGGATGGGGGTAAGGGGAGATGGGGAGAGAAAAGTGAGAAGGGGAGGATGGGGGGAATTTGGGGAAACGGGATGATTGGGATAAATGAAGGGTGGGTAGGGGAGCAGGGAAGCACATATCTTAATTAAGGGAGCTATCTTAGGGTTTGCAAGAGGCTTGAACCTAGAGGGGCTCCCAGGTGCCCAGGGTGATGTCCCCAGTTAGTTCCTTGGGCAGCTGAGGATAGGGAACCTGAAATGGCCCTATCCTATAGCCATACTGCTGAATATCTTGCATATCACCATAGAACCTTCATTTGGCGATGGATGGAGATAGAGACAAAGTCCCACATTGGAGCACCGGAAGGAGCTCCCAAGGTCCCAATGAGGAGCAGAAGGGAGAACATGAGCAAGGAAGTCAGGACCGTGAGGGGCACACCCACCCACTGAGACAGTGGAGCTGATCTATTGGGAGCTCACCAAGGCCAGCTGGATTGTGACTGAAAAAGCATGGGATAAAACCGGACTCTCTGAACATGGCGGACAATGAGGGCTGATGAGAAGCCAAGGACAAGGGCACTGGGTTTTGATCCTACTTCATGTTCTGGCTTTGTGGTTGCCTAGCCAGTTTGGAGGTTCACCTTCCTAGACCTGGATGGAGGGGGGAAGACCTTGGAATTTCCACAGGGCAGGGAACCCTGACTGCTCTTTGGACTGGAGAGGGAGGGGGAGAGGAGTGTGGTGAGAGGGAGAGGAGTGTGGGGAGGGGGAGAGGAGTGGGAGGAGGGGGAGAGAAATGGGAGGCTGGGAGGAGGTGGAATTTTTTTCAATAAAAAATAAATTAAAATAAAGGAAAGAAAAAAGTCTAATTAGAAAATGGGCAAAACATCTGGACCAAAAAGAAGAGGTACAGATAGCAAATGAGCACTTGAAAACATGTTCCACATCACTAGCCACCAGGAAAATGCAAATGGAAACTATAATGAGATGTCACTATGTACTCTTTAAACAGCTGCAGCATGGTGACAATATCAAGTGTGTCAGTCCATGTGTAACTGAGGTAATGTAAATGTGATAGCCGCCCTGGAAAATAGTTTGGTGTATTTTTCAGAAAATTAAAACTACACTTGCCCATAATCTAAAAATTGCTTTCCTGGGAATTTACTTCTAAAAATTGAGTACCTTTATCTATAAAAACTTGTACATTCTTCAATAGTCAAAGCAATTTTAAGCAAAAAGAAAATGCTGGAAATATCACCAGACTTAATTTCAACTTACACTACATTGTCCTGACACACGCGCGCACACACACACCAAACAAAACCATGTAGAACAATAGAATATAATATTAAATCCAGAATAAGACTGCACTGCTGTAGTTGCCTGATTTTTGACAAAAGGAGTAAAAAACATATCAGATAAAAGAAAGCCTTTTAGCCAAATGGTGCTGGGAAACTGATTTGTCTGCATGTAGAAGAATAAAACTTGATCCAGACCTCTTGCCCTGCACAAAAATAACTAAGGTGCATCAAAGGCTTGACTTACAAACCTGAAATTCTGCAACTGCTGAAGGAAAAAGAAGAGGAAACACATCAAGATATAGGTTTACAAAGGATTTTCTGAAAAATGACTCAAATAGTTTAGAAAGTAAAATTAAGAACTGGAAAATGGCCTTGCATGAAAGTAGAAACTTCTACATAAGCAAAGAATCCAGTCAAAAGAGAATCCAGTAGGTGTGTCCAAGTTTTCTGCATTGCAACACTATGTTCTCATCTAAAACATCATGCTCAAGAACTGCGTAATTGAATTACAATAGAAACTGCAAAATGAAATCTCAGAATAGTTCAAGTAAGTTTATGATGTTGTGTTGGGCTGTATTTATAGCTATCCTCTCACACATGCGCAGAATGGGGAAAATCTGTAGTTATACCCTGGACAGAGAATTAATATCTGTAACATATTAAACACGCAGACAACTACTAAGAAGAAACCAAGCAATCTAATGAATAAATAGGCCAAATAAAGAAACAGTACTCAAAAGAGATGTGTGTATGACTAATAAGTATATAAGAAGGTGCTTAATCTGCTTAGCTATCACAGAGCTCCAAACTCAAGGTGCACTAAGATTGCATTTCCACTCAGTCACTAAGGAATCACGTAACAAACACTAGTAAGTGTGAAGAGGTTGAAGATTGCTGGTGGCAATATAAAGCTGTGCCACCACTATGGAAATCAGAGAATGAAAAAGAGAAAGAAAAAAGGACATGACTGCTCCTAGGAATGGTAGAGGAAGTTTATTGTAGATAAAAGCATAGCCACATCTGGGAGAATCCAGAGTGAGCATGGCCAGACTGAGCTGGGCCATGTGAGGAGGGGTGGGAGATAGTAGAAAGGAGCCTCTGACCAAGAAGGGCAGCCTGGTCAAGAAACAGGCGTAACTAAGATGGCTGAGTCATATAGGGGACAGAAGTACTGGGGAGAGGGAAGCCCAGCCCAATCTGGGTTGGGGAGTTCAGGGTAGGGAATGGGGTATGCCAGCTGGTAGACTGTGAGGTGCTGGGAGAACCTGGTGAACACCTTCTGCTTTGATAATGTACCTTAGTTAGCCATTTGTCAAGTTTGAGACCTAACAGTCAGTATGGAGGTTCCTCATAAAAAGTAAAACGGAGGTGCTTTTATTAAACTCAGTTGGTCGAGTGTTTGCCTACCACGCAGGAAACCCTGGGTTCCATCTCCAGCATTCCAATCAGACTAAATTAAACCAAATTAAAAGATGCCCATGTTTAATAGATTACCTTACTCCTGGGTAGCCCGAGGAAAACATGGAGAGAGGAAGACCATGAGAAACCCGGAGACTACCTGTTCATTCTCTGGGGGGAGCAGTTTAAATAGCCTGTGGGAGTGGTCCTGGTCTTCCGTGGGGAGAGGATACCATTTGACGGGCTTTCTTGACCCTCCCTGGGGAGGGGGTCACCATATGGCAGGCTTTCTTGGAGGTGGAATTTGGACTGAGGCAACTCCCAGGGGAGGGGGCTTCTGTCAGGAGCTGGGGTGAATCCAGATTTTTTGTATAAAGGGGTATTAGGGAGCTGAGGTGATGCTTCCAACCAAACACTACACTTTTTGTTTGCCTGGGGGATTTACTTAGTGCAGCACTATTCACAATAGCCAACATATGGAATCAACCCCAGTGTCCATCAATGGATCAATGGATAAAGCAACTGCCTTCTGGGTATGCTGCAGTTGTGTGGCCTGGATTGCAGGCTTTTGGCCTTGCTGAAGTTCTCTTGCTGTAGTTCTCAGGAAGGCAGGCTTGGTGTTTTAACCATATTATGTCCAACCTTTGAAGCTAGGAAGGGGAGGGGTAAGAATCAACTTCCTGCTGTTTTTAAAGTTTTAGAACAGAAGGCTTAACCAACTGAATTTGGTGCTCCATCTTTCTCTGTGGTCTTGTCTCTTTCAGGTCAAGTAAAGAGCCACAGTCATGCCAAGTAGATCTCACCGCCCCCATAGATGTCCCACTTCTAAGTTTTGACCTGCCTTTCTTCTTTTCAAATTTTCTGGTCTTGCCTGCAGAGTATGGGTTCTGTGCTGAAGACTGATGTGTCTTTTCCTGTTCCTCTTCACCTACTCATGCCAGGTGAGGAACCATGGAGACTGGCCACCTAAAGCTATTTAACAGATGCTCAAAGTGAGAGCTGGCACTTAACACTTGGACTGAGAGCAGAGATTTCCGGGTATTCAGCAAGTTCCATCCTCAGGGCTATGTTACTACTTCCCAGCTTATTGTCACAGCCTTCCTCCAGGACCACTTCCAGAGCAAATGGGTTGGCAAGTGTGGTAGTCTCCATTTCAATGGACAGGAGTTCTGGTGGAGGCTTCCCTTAACTACTCCATTGAGAACCACACTGTGAATGGCACTAACATCTGAGGCTTATCTGATAGCCCAGGTTAAGCTTTCTTAATCTTCCTGCTTGCACTTCAAATCAGTGAAATACTGAGCCAAGGAAAAAGGAAATGACTGATAATGTTGACAATAGAGCCATTAAATTGTTTTGTTGTAAGGGACTTGCTTAGAGGCAAGGATAAGATAATTCTCAAAAGGCCAACAATGTGGGGGCGTCAGCATATCTTCAGCCTGACTCTGAAACAAAGTATAATTAGAAATGGTTAGTTTGTTGATAGAAACACACACACACACACACACACACACACACACACACACACACACACACACACACACACACACACACACACACACGGGGGGAGGGAGGGAGAGAGAGAGAGAGAGAGAGAGAGAGAGAGAGAGAGAGAGAGAGAGAGATCCCAGAAATGGACATCAAGCAACATAAATGTCAAACATCTAGACTTTCAGTCTGAAAGTGACAGTGACAAAAGACTGCTGGTTAATGTCTGCACTAGTTCTCCACGGTCTCAGACTTATTTAATTTGAAACAACTTTCAGGTCAAAAAAATGGGTTGAGTCAGAAATCAAAGCAGAAAACCATTACCTAGGGAGTGTATGTGGAGGGTGGGGGAAAAGAGGGACCTAGGTAGCCCCAGAGAATGGCTGAGAAGATCTTGGTCTGTCTCTCCCTGCTATCTAGGCATCATGGGAGGAATTAAGAGTTAAACTTCAATTGCTTGATCACTCAAGTCCTGGGATTGACCAAGGCCAAAATTAAATGCCCATTATATCTCCTCCAATGGAGTAGAATGAAATAATAACATTTTTCAATCTTATTATAATCTCTGCTGTTAAGTTGGGAGCATAGACCCCAGTCCCTCGTATCTATCCTAGTCCCCAGACCTGAGAGTTGTATTGGTCTGGACTCCAAATCCCAGCATGCTAGGTCCTAACATCTGGAGGCCCCACTGGGTAGGGCGGCCCTTTCCTTGTGGCCCTAGGCCAAGTGTCAAAAGCCCCCTAGTCCAAAATCTGCACTCTCCACACCACGCTAACTGCTGCGTCTTGGTGAGTCCCTTTTTCTTGTCTATCCTATAGGGTTTGGGGGGAAGCCATTTGTACTTATTTTTGTCAATTGTTGGACTCTTGTTAAAGCCGTGAGCTCACGCCAAGAGTTTGATTCCAGGAGCGGCCAGACCAGCAAGACCAGGCTTGGCTGAGATGGACTTTGTTTGCTTTAGGGACGCCTAGCATTCAATTTCCATGGCCCCGTTAGGCCTAAGAGCTACTTTAGAGGACACGCTGTAGTAGACTTAGGCCACTTGGTTGGGCACAGACTTTAAAATGGGCACTTGCAGTTCAAAGCCAGATCCACTGTTTCCCCTGGGACACCTCTTACAAAATCTTTTTAAATTGAGACTGTCCGATACCATCTGTCCCAAATGGCTAATTTCCCTATGCACTAAGATTTGGCCTCCCTTCTCCCCATTGCCCTTACTCGCCTCAGGGCCACCCCATTCCCCTACGGGCCTGAGCCCCTTTGAGCTGCTTTATGGCAGGCCCTTTCTCCTTAACCATCACCTTCCAGTCCAAACTCCTCCACTGGCAGGGTACCTACCCTACCTCTCCTTTTAAGGTCCCTTCTCCATTCACACGCTGACAGTTGTCTACCTGTACCCCCACCAGTGGACCCTAATGCCCCTAAACCTGCCCCGCTCTCCCCAGAGGACAGAGTACTCCTCAAACAGTTAAATCCTAAGTCTCTTGAACCTTGATGGACAGGACCTCACATGGTAATCCTCACCACCCCCTCAGCTGCCAAGCTCTTGGGACACCCATGTTGATACCATCTCTCCAGGCTCAAGCGGGCACCTACTCAGGACTCTTGGTCTGTCCAGCAGACAGGACCTTCCACCCTCCGGTTTTCCAGGACGCCACAATGAAGGGCCTACCTGCTCCTCATCCTGGCATGCTCATCTTCGGTAATAACAATATGTTTTTCCTAGACATATGCCTTCTCATCTCCCCCAAGGAACAGATGTCATGCCTCTGGGATGATAGTACATGGGATGCCTTTCCAGCCACACCTCTTGCTGAGCGTGGACCCACCAACACCTACCTCTCCCCTTCCCCACATTGCCCTATACCCGCAGGAAGTAGCCAGACTTTAGTCAATGCCCCCTTTCCCTAGAGATCCTATAATTATCTCTTTGATTTCCTGTTATCCCTATATCTAAAAAATCTGGAATGTTAACTTGGGAGCATGGACCCCAGTCCCTCGCATCTATCCTAGCCCCCAGGCCTGAGAAGCTGTATTGGTCTGGACTTCAAATCCCAGCATGCCAGGTCCGGGGGTGGGGGGGTCAGACCACTCCCACAGGGTACTTAAGTGAACTCCCAAAAGAGGAACATGTGGTCCCTTTGCCTTCCTCCTGGTGGTCAGTTTGCGGCCTCCAGGTTTCCCTTCGGGGCCACCCGAGAGCGCAGGAATCCCATTAAACCTGGAAATTTTTTAATTTGGCTTGTTTTGATTTGGCTTGATTGGGATTTTGCATCGGCAGAGAGCTCATGTTAGGAAAAATTCCTAACACCCACAACTAAAAGTTCCCCAAATTTTTAACCTTACTTGAGAACAAATGAATGCACACCAAATGAGTATTAATAAAACTGACATATAATTATGGTTTAAAATTTTTTAATGTATGTGTACGAGCCTACATGAGTTTATGTGTATCACGCATGTGAACTAGAGTTACAGTGGATTCAAGCTGCCTGGTGTGTGTGTTAGGAACTGAATCTGGATCCTCTGCAGGAGCCATCTTCCTTCAGCCACCAATCCTTAGGTTTTATGTATTTTTGTTTGCTGGGTTCTGAACTCAGAGCCTCACATATGCTAAGCAAATACTCTGCCACTAAATCAAATCTTCAACCAATATGCATCAGTTTTATAACTAAAACTAAAAAACATCAAAAACAATACAAGTGAGAAACAGCTGAGCTTGCCTGTTTGACAGTGTTTTCCTGTTGTTGAAGAGTTTTCAGAAATTATTTCCATTGGCATGGTGGTTGCTTTTTCTCGAACAAATTGCTCTCTCACCTGAAGTAAAGGAATCGAGCAAATATTTTATAATATGTACTCAGATGTTCACCAGCCACCACTAAGGATGAGAAGGCTGAGGGCATAAGTCTGGGAAGTGACCAGAGTTTAGATCTATTCAGGGAGCCATTTGGTTTCCACACCAGTGTGAACTAAAGTTGCCAGGGAAAAAAGCAGCACTTGTGTGCTACATGCTCTGTAAGGCTGCTTAACTGATCAGAACAACTTGTGTTGTGGAGAGCCGGAAATTTATACAGCCAGAAGCAAATTACCTTGCTATCTTTACTTTCCTTAATAGCCATTCACTGGTGTTTGAATGTTAATCCATAGTGTGATCATTAGGTAACAGTGTTTTAGGATGGACAAAGAGACCTTTAGCTTCCAGCAACTCAGATGCTAAGAATGTTATCAGAGAGCATTTGCGACCTATAGCAGATTTCTCCCCTTTGCTGTAACTTACCTACTCAATATTTCCATCAATGGATCTTGAAAGTGCTTTGATTTGTATTTTGTTCTTGTGGTTCTGTTACCGTAAAAACTTCATAAAACTGCTATCATAACTAGTACTTGTGGTAAGCCTGAATCTATGTTCTGGTACCATGATCACATATATTTAGCTCCAAAAGTTTCCTTTGAGGCAAATGCTATGCTTTGGGACTGGCAGATTTTGGCATCCAATCTGATTAGATTTTATCTAAATGCTAAATTTTTCTGTTTTCCCATTGGGTTGAAGTTTTCCCTCACAAATAGCACTGCCTTAACAGTAGAAAAAATTCTATTAAAAATTACTTGTACCTGTGACATTCCTGCTACATTTCATAGTATTTGTAGAACCAATTTTAATGGGTAATATTTAACTTTATCTATAAAATTTGGCCTGTAATACAATTTCCATTGCGCATATAGTCATCTAGATTGATGATTAAATGAACAAACGGCACTAGCGGTCAAAACTGAATAAAGCTTTTGGATTTCTTAGCCAAACACATTCCGATTAGTTTTTCTATATCTAAAACCTACTGTTTTCGGAAAACATTCATTATCACCTAATGTTCTGGTTAGTTTTTTTCTGTTAACTTCACACAAGCTAGAGTCTGGGAAAAAAGAACTTCAATTAAAAAAGCGCTTCCATCAGATTGCTGTCCTAGCACCTTGACACCCCAGCTGTAAGGTAATACTTCACAGAAAAGGCTTCAAATCTATAAGTAAAAATATATCACCTCCATGCCCATTTTGGGATGTGATTCTAGGCAGAAGTGATTGTCCTGTTCATCTCATGGGAGATCTGTTGACCCAGCATGCAACGAGTGCTCTGGTTGAACTGTAGTGGTTCTCTTTCCTAGCCTCTACCCTCTGTACTTCAAAATATTCACCACTGACTAGCATTCTGATTTATTCTCAGCCTCTAGCAGCATGGTCTTTATCATAAGGAAGGCCAGCTGCAGAAATATCAGTGTGGCTGTTGACTTTATGCCTGTCCATGAAAGCGGAAGGGAGCAGAGCTGAAGGGTTCTAATTCTCATGGAAACACCACTGAGCTCTGCAACTTTTTTCCAACTAAAACGGCTTCCTGTTCAGCTTCCAAACAATCCTCCACTTCCCAGTGTTCTTGAACTTTGGCCAGAACTGTTTCTTAGTCTCTACGAATCTTCCTCTATACTGCACTCAAGCAGAGACACTTATTCAGTTAGGGTTAGTCCCTTCAGTTCCATTTGGAACCAAGAGGGTGGGAAGCCAGAAGACGTGAGAGACTGAGCTTTACTTGGGAGCCACCACATTGGACCAGAATGTCAGACACACATCTCAAGGTCAGAGAGTGTCTTTAGTTTCAGTCCCTGTGGACTGCTCATGCTGGGAGCAGGCTAAGAAGAGGCGAATTTAAAGAATTCTAAATAAGCTGCTTGTGTTTTTAGAAAGAATCACTTCCAATTATTTATTTTGAATTTGTATTCATGAGAGAAAACCTCAGCCAAAACTAAAAGCAAACTTTTAGAGAATGATCGGAATGCAAGGAGCTGGGAGTTTGCCTAGCTTTGGGCAAGGCCCTGGGTTCCATTCCCAGCACATGGGGAGGGGTGTAGAATGAGGATTCCCAAAGGATGCTCATTAAGTGCCTATTCTGTGCACTGTGTTCCCTGCTAAACATATGTTTCTCTTCATCTCAGCTCCGTATTTCGGGGTGATTAAACAAGCCCACACTATTTTTAAAAACTAGTTTTATTAAACTAGTATCTGTCACATGTATAGAAATCATGGAAGCATGCAGTAAGAAAAAGAGTATGAAAACCCACCAGTCTCCATTCCTAGAATCAACTAATATACTTCTTGTTATGTTTTATACAAATTTAAATAAAATACATTGGCATCTTAATACATAAGTAAGACTAAACTATATTTATTGTCCTGTACTTTCCCACCACATTTATTGTTTTGGTGATTTTTCTATGTTTTTTGTTTTTCTGTGACTATATTATATTTTATTGTAGAAATGTATTATTGCATATTCACCTACTTCCTGATGCCACACTGTAGGTAGGACATTTAAATTGTTCTAGGTTTGCTTTTTGCTTGTTTGCTGTTTTTCATTGCTTGATGACTGAGCCACATCCTCAGTTAATGACCTCTTATACTTAAGAAAGTACCAACCTAGGACCCAGGTCCCAAAGCCTGGGTTCCTGTGTCCTAATGTCAAAACTGACTTCATATAAGTCAATAAATGACTGTTGGTACTTTGGGCTTACACATCACTTTTCAGGAATAGTTTTCTCTCAGTTCTCACTCACCAGACTTGAAGAGTATTACCATTTCCTAAACAAACACCAAACCCACCATCAGCTGACGGAACTTGCCAAAGAAAACAGTCCCAGAAGGAACTCAGAGAATGTCTGAATCAAAAATAAGCACAAATCTCACTTACAAGGGATAGTAATGATTTGGACATGGGTACATTTTAGAAAACTGTGTGCTACTGAAGCCCTGTGATTTCTATCTACCTATTATTGGTATGAACACACAATCATAACCTATCTATGTGCTTGCATATGCACACAAATATACACACCATCATCACCATCTCAAACCATCATCTTAATGGCCTTCGGCTCAAACACAGTACACACCTTAATTTGCTACTGAAAGTCAGAACCGATAAAGGTTCTATATAGAAGCAGTGTTTTTAAATGCCTGTTATTCAGTAGTCCGGGTTTAAACCAAGTGTAGACATTTCAGTGATAATTAATACATAATCTTGCATAGAACTTTGGGGTTCAGTTCACTGATTTAAATGTAATGAGTTCCAAAATGGTGGTGGCTGGTCATTTCTTTTGTTTAGAATGATTTCCTGGGAAAGTTCCCTAATTGTTAGGACTTAAACTACAGGACACCTGTCTCTGTCTCTAGCTTCTTTCAATGGCAGCATATATCTTATCAAGAACAAAGACCTAAAGATTTAGGGCCTTGTGGTAGAATGTATGTTCGGCATGCTTAAGACTCTGGGTCTATCATCAGTATGTGTATGTATGCACAGACACGCACATGCACACATAGATGCACACATATAGGGGCAGTATGAATGGAGTCTTGTGTGCTGGCTAGTTTATGCCAACTTGACACAAGCTAGAGTTATCTGAAAGGAAGTTAACCTCAATTGAGAAAAATGCTTCTGTCTGTAAGGCATTTTCTTAATTAGTGATTGATGGGGGAGGGCCCACTTCATTGTGGGTGGTACCATCCCTGGGGTGGTGGTCTTGGGTTCTATAAAGAAACAAGCTGAGCAAACCTCATAGTAACAAACCATGTAGAGCAAAACAGTAAGCAGCACCCCTCTATGGCTTCTATACCAACTCCTGCCCCCAGGACCTGTCTTGTTTGAGTTTCTGTTCTGACTTCCTTCAGCGATAAACAGAAATGCTAAAGTATAAGCCAAATAAACTGCTTCCTCCCCCAACTTGCTTTAGATTATGGTGTTTCATTGCTGCAATATCTTGTATCCTACCAAGGATAGAGGGCAAAGAGGGACATATTGAAAGGACAGGACAGCACAGCAATCTGCACAGAACAGGAGTAGATAGTGTTTCTGCAATGATGGACTCTGAGATGTGAATCGAAAGACAACCAAACATCTGAAGATATGCAGGTGCTAAAAGCCCCGTGTAGAATTTCCCTTCCCATAATAACATCTTTATCTGCAAAGAACTTTGTATTTTTAAGTTCTTTCACATAAAACACTGTGGCAGAGTTTGCTGCTTATTAAGTGCCCTTGAGTTCTCATTCTGATCTTGGCCTCATGCCAGTGGCCTAGCCCAGGAAATGAATCTTTGGTCCAAGCCAAGTGGTTTGCGGTTTGGCTGTATAGTAGTTGCCTTGGGAGCTTCGGAAACCCCAATGCTTGGGTCTGGAGACCCCACCATAGACTGAATGGATCAGATTTCCTGTGTCTGGAGTGAAGCTCAATGATAGAGCACCTGCTTATAACATACGCTGGACTATGGGTTCTATCTCCAACACCAAGATCTACCTCACAAACATCTCAGAGTTGGGGTCCCAGGCATGGGCATTTTCCTCAAAGTTCCTCGGCTGAATATATAGTAATGGCTTTCTCCTGCCCATATGGTTTTCCTTTCTCAGACTCCAGTTACCTACTGTCAACCACAGTCAAGATATAGAAATAGAAAATCGCAGAAATCATTTATAAGCTTTACTACACTGCTCTGAGTATCAGGATGAACTGTCATGCTGTCCTGCTCTGTTCTATCTGAGATGCAAACTATCCTTTATCTAGAATATTCACACTGATCCACAGTGTATACACCCTCTGTCTCATGACAGTCCAGAAACAATACACTGATAGAACTTTTATTATAATTAATTATTGTAATCATTCCATTTTATTATTGCTGTTAATATTTTAATGTGCCTAATTTATAGATTAAATTTTCTCATAGGTATGCATGAATAAGGAAGATCATGGTACATATAAGGTGCAGTATTAGCAAAAGGTTTTAGAAACATACTCACCGAAGAAGTCAACTGTAATTTTCACCCAGGACTGAGAAGTGCTGAGAAGAGCCACTCAAGAGACGTCCATTCTTTTATGCTAATTATTGGCCTAGGCCAGACCATGTGAGTTAGCTCTAGCCAGTGAGTAGTAGGTCTAGTAAGTGGTGGGTTCTGAGAAAGACTCTTTTACCAGATTACCTTCCTAAGAGCCAGGAATACAAGCATTTTAATAAATTCACACATTGATATAAGTGTCCAATGTAGGAAAAGGAGCTCAGTCACCAAAGTCTACAAGAGGCTAAAACTTCTACCCAGATGTGCCTGCAGTCCAGCAGAGAAGCACCCACAGTCACTGTCACCCACACAGACTTGCACTCCCGAGAGGACAGAGTCTTTGGACCCTACCCTCATTTCTAAATCCCGGCCCCAGACATCATTCAGTGTGTCAAAAAAATTGGGGGAGGAGGTGGAAAAAGGTTTTTAGGAGCTTCTCATGTCTTAAAACCACAGAACGCTTCAGCTTTTGCGCACAGGAGGAGTTTCCTGAAGTCTGTGAACGTGAGTTAAGATCCATTATAGTAAATACAGATGATAGGATGTTTTTGTTACGATGTGGGAGTCAAAAACAAAACAAAAAAAAAAAGATGTGGAGTCTAACGCTTTGTCTGGCTATTGGGAACCTAGTCTTCAGCTTTAATACAAGGGGAGGTGCTTAGCCTTACTGCAACTTAAAATGCCATGCTTTGTTGCAATCCTTAGGAGGCCTGTCCCTTTTAAACAGAAACAGAGGCATCTTCGTTAGGGGAGGATCAGAAGGGAGGTGGGGGGAGAGAATGGGAGAAGAGGGAGGGGAAACTGCAACCAGGATGTAAAATAAATAATCTAATTTTAAGAAAAAATATGAGAAGTCTCCCTGTGTCTTACCTTCCTTCACTGTAGAAATCAGGAAAGAGCACATACTTCCTAGCAATTATAGAAACTGATTTGATTACTGTGAGAAACAAATTCAGTTAGTCAGTTTCCTGAAACCACTTCCTGAACCCTAGGTCTATTAACCAAAAAGAAAAATCCATCTTCATTAACATCTTCAACCTTTGTCCCTCCATCCCATCCTAGGGGAATACTGAATTGCACTATAAAAGAATAAATGGAAACTTAAGTTACTTCTGCCCTCCGTCCCTTTTCTTCCTCCTCTGGTCTGCACTGTACTGAAGGCAATTCACAGTGTTTGGGGAAATGCATTCCCGTGCCACTGACTGGATTACTATGGTGAGCATCATGCAGAACAAGCTTTCCCTTGGCCCAATGTTACACAGCATCTGCTAACCCAACACTGGACACATACAGAGCCTGTTTGAAGCCATTTTAGCAAACCAATGTACAGGGGATAAACAACAACAACAGCAACAACAAAAGAGGTTTACTTGACAAATTGTTAACTGCCCACCCAAGAGCCCACCTATCAAAACGGTGCACGGGAGTTGGGGGGAAACCCAGCCCAGCCTTCTTAGAGCACTAGAGGAAGTTGACCAAGGAGCTTTTGTGACCTGATACAAACGGGATATGGTCAGATATCCTGCAAACAGCAGTCACCCTCTAGAGAGAGGGGAAAGGAGAAGAGAGACAGGAAGGGAGAAGGGCATCCACAAGCCAGGGAAAATACTGTCAGTTTTACTTGTTTAAAATAGGCTGGAGTCACACAAATGTGCATAAATCGTCACAAGAGTTGCCTGAAAGTGCTTGCCTGCTGAGTACTCAGGAAGAGAGCTCTGGAGCCTGAGGAGAAGAGAGGCGAAATATCAGGCAGAAAAATTAAGAATAAGTAGGGGAAGAATCCACACTTTTCCGTGACACCTTGTTTTTGGTTTTGGTTCCCCCCTCTGGCAGCAGACACCATGGCAAAAGGCTGCCCCACAGGCCAAACAGCCATCAGTTTCAGAACCATCAGTCTCAAAAGGGTTCTCTAAATCCTATGCTCCACTCTTCCAGTCAGTTCCCAGTCTCAAGTTGCATTAGGATGCTTTAGGCTTCTCTACTGCCTTTGGACCTCTGACGCCTCATAAGCGGGTATGAGAGAGCAGAGAGCTCTGGATGCTGCTGGAGCTACATTTACACATCTCTCATCTCTAGGTCCTCCTCTGAGAAGGGAGGTGGCTAAGCAAGTGAACCCATTGAAACAGGACGTGTTCTGACAGCAACCCTCTAACTCCCCTTTCCCCACGCTAGTTGTTTCCCCCAACACTATTCCTTACAATCTGCCCTGTCCAGAGCCACCTTACCTGGATCAGCCCTGAGGCAGGGTTTGGGATCAGAATGTTACGTGGCCCAGTTGGCCTTGGTCTCCAGGGATGTCTCCCCTTCCCTGGCGCTATCCACGCCGCCATCGTCTCTGCTGCGAGGGTAGGCCAGCAGTCGCATGGCGGGGGCGCAGGCGGCTTCCACCTGGCGCACCTGCTCTTGGCTCAGCCGCTCGCGCCAGGCGTACACAGCCTCTCGGGCATCCCGGGCAGACAAGTGAAAGGGCCGATCTGCGCCGTAAGCCGAACCCCTCGTCATGTTGAATGCAAAGGCATCGAGCGTGGCGAGCGTCCGCAGCCCGGAGAAGCGCAGCAGGCGGCGCAGCTGGGCTTGGGGCTGCCACACCAGGTCCTCGTAGCGCAGCTTCAGGTAGCGACGCCTGAGCCAGGTGGGCGCACCGCGTGCGAATAGCAGGTCGCGCAGCCAGGCCTCGCAGATCACCTCGAGTGCGCTGGTTAGGAAGAAATCGGCTCGCGGAGCGGGGGGCAGCGCACGAGCCTGGGCTCCGGGACGTGCACCCACGCCGTGCGCCAGAAGCACCCGGTGGAAGCGGTCGCCCCTCTGGCGCGTGCGCAGCACCTGGATGCTCTCGCGCAGCAGCCCGTGCCTAGACTTGAGACGTGAGTTGTGCACTGCCCGCGGGTCACGGAAGAGTTGCACCACCTTCAGGTTGAGGCCCGGGTCACGTAGCAGGGGCACCAACACGCCCAGGTCGAGCAGCCGCACGTCCTTGATGACCACCACCGGGTACTTGCGGCACTCGGCCTCCAGGGCGCGGAGCGGGACGGGCGGGCAACTGCTTTCACAGGCTTTGTCCTCGACGAGGCCCACCTCGGAGCGAGCGAGGGGCGCGGCAGGACACAGCGGCGGCGAGCAGATGACCTTGTTGGTGCGCCAGCGGAAGAGCATGGTCGTGGTGAGGTTGGCCGAGTCCGGGGCTCGCGCTGCGGGGTCCCCGGGCTGCGCGTAGAGCCGCAGCACAGAGAAGTCACAGCGGAAGAGGGAGCGCAGCATGTCTCTTAGCGCGCCTTGTAGGCTCTCGGCGTCGCCCGGATACAGCGCCTGCCACAGATGCCACATAGGCTCATACAAGTAGAAGACGTCCGGGTGCTGGTTGAAGAGTTCGCCCAGAAAGGACGAGCCAGTACGCCAGGTGGCATGAACATAGATGTGTTGCTTCTCCTGGGCCACCGCCTCCCCGACGGCGCTAAGGTTGCCTGGGGACCCAGGGTATAGACCCGCGTCTCCTTCGGCCCAGGATCGCACCTCCGCGTTCTGCTCACGCTCTCCAGCCGCCGCCGCCTCCAGGCTCCATACGCCCAAGCTGCGCTGCAGGCCGGGGCACTTCCTGACGCCCTTGTCCTGCTCGCTGCCACTGTCCAGTACAGAGGGGATGAGCAGTAGCAGAAGCGTGTAGAGCACCAAGAGCAGGGTGAACTTGCAGTACTCTCGGCGCCGCCGCCGCCGGCCCTTCATATTTCACCGCGCCCCCCTCCCCCGCTTCGCCCAGGGCAGAGCAGGCGCCTGGTGGCTGTCTCCTCTGCCTCCCAACTGCAGCTCCCGCCTCTTCGGGTCCCTCTGCGCTGGGTGGAGCAGAGCGGCCAGGCAGTGCGTCCACTAAAGGAAACTTGGGAGGCGGTGGTGCCGGCTTGCTCTGTTTGGCTCAACCTCTTGAGAGCACTCATTGGCCGGTTCAGCAGCTGCCCGCCCTGTCCACAGTTCCCGCAACTTCTCCCCGCCCTCTTAGCCTCCCGGCTTCGCTCACTGCCTAGCCAGATTTGGACTAGGCTGCCACAGGCCGGGGACAGTCTCAGGGGTGCACGGAGCCTTATTCCACCTCTCCCAAACTCCTTCAAAACGAAGTTAAGTCTTCGTTAACCAACCGACTTCAGGCGAGGGACAGTCCTGGACGTGAACCCTACCGAGAGAACACCACAGTTTTATTGTTGGTGGTTAGTTTGTTTGTTTTGTATCCTCTGCCTTGCCATCCTGGTCCTAGACAAATGATGACTCGTCATGATCTACACTCCTTGGCCCCGCAGTGGGTGTTGTGGAGTTCTGAATAGAGTACCCAGTGAAGATAAAAGGTACCCGCCTGCACCTTATGTTGGTGGAGGCAGGGAGACATTGCTGGATTCATGCAAGAAATTTGATGGGTACGATCAAGTAGCCTTTGTGAAATTCTAAGTGTTCTGTTGTGCACATTTTACAAGCATTCAATTTACTCACTTGCACTATGATTAATTTCCAGTGCCAGTTATCCTAAAGTTCCAGCCCTTAGGGGTTGATGCTTACAGTTTAATCCACATGTATACACGGATATTTGCAGAACCAGAGTGGCAAAATGGTGAATTTTCCCAAGAAATGGGTGTTTAAAAGAACATATAGAGACGTGTGCCAAATGGCAGATGAAAAGGTAACAGGAAATCCAAGAGGCAGATTAAGCTTAAAATTAAAAATTAAAAGAGAACCGAACAAATGTTGTTTTCCTCGGTTTCAGCTGGGTGAACAGGGCAGGCAGAGTTGTCTCTCACCTACCTTGATAAGGCCTGGAAAGATTAAAAGACTGAAAACGAATGGACTTCTCTCCACCAAGGGCAAGTGCTCAGAGTGGGAAATGAGAACACCTGAAAATATCCGTCTTCTCTTCACCAAACCTTCCTCATTTGTCAAACCTGACTCAGTAGCTGCTTTCTGTCCACAATTCTCTTATTTTCCAGCCTCTTGTGTATGTATAAGTATATATATACATACGTATATATACACACACACATACACTATATAGTATTTCAAAACTACTTACTTTGGTCTCAAATCTTCCTGTTCAGTTAAAAGACTCTGGGCCATTCTTTCCCTCCTTCTCTTTTTTAATTTTAAATTTTGTATTTGTATGTGTGCAGGTGCATATGGAAGTCAGGGACAACCCGGAGGAGTTTGTGGATCCTGGGAATGGGGGACTGAACTCAGGTTGCTAGGATCAGCTCAGGCCAGGCGCCCTCACTGAGTCATGGCACTAGATCTGGGTCATTATTTTTTTTTAATTTATTTATTTATTAAAGGTTTCTGTCTCTTCCCCGCCACCGCCTCCCATTTCCCTCCCCCTCCCCCAATCAAGTCCACCTCTCTCCTCAGCCCAAAGAGTGATCAGGGTTCCCTGCCCTGTGGGAAGTCCAAGGACCTCCCACCTCCATCCAGGTCTAGTAAGGTGAGCATCCAAACTGCCTAGGCTCCCCCAAAGCCAGTACATGCAGTAGGATCAAAAACCCATTGCCATTGTTCTTGAGTTCTCAGTAGTCCTCATTGTCCTCTATGTTCAGCAAGTCCGGTTTTATCCCAGGCTTTTTCAGACCCAGGCCAGCTGGCCTTGGTGAGTTCCCGATAGAACATCCCCATTGTCTCAGTGTGTGGGTGCACCCCTCGCGGTCCTGAGTTCCTTGCTCATGCTCTCTCTCCTTCTGCTCCTGATTTGGACCTTGAGATTTCTGTCCGGTGCTCCAATGTGGGTCTCTGTCTCTGTCTCCTTTCATCGCCTGATGAAGGTTAATATTCAGGAGGATGCCTATATGTTTTTCTTTGGGTTCTCCTTATTTAGCTTCTCTAGGATCACTAATTATAGGCTCAATGTCCTTGGTTTATGGCTACAAACCAAATATGAGTGAGTACATCCCATGTTCCTCTTTTTGGGTCTGGCTTACATCACTCAGGATAGTGTTTTCTATTTCCATCCATTTGCATGCAAAATTCAAGAAGTCCTTGTTTTTTACTGCAGAGTAGTACTCTAATATGTATATATTACATACTTTCTTCATCCATTCTACCATTGAAGGGCATCTAGGTTGTTTCCAGGTTCTGGCTATTACAAACAATGCTGCTATGAACATAGTGGAGCATATACTTTTGTTGTATGATAAGGCCTCTTGGGTATATTCCCAAGAGTGGTATTGCTGGGTCCAGGGTTAGGTTGATCCCGAATTTCCTGAGAATCCGCCACACTTCTTTCCAGAGTGGTTGCACAAGTTTGCATTCCCACCAGCAATGGATGAGTGTACCCCTTTCTCCACAACCTCTCCAGCAAAGGCTATCATTGGTGTTTTTGATTTTAGCCATTCTGACAGGTGTAAGATGGTATCTTAAAGTTGTCTTGATTTGCATTTCCCTGATCGCTAAGGAAGTTGAACATGACCTTAAGTGTCTTTTGGCCATTTGAAGTTCTTCTGTTTAGAATTCTCTGTTCAGCTCAGTGCCCAATTTTATAATTGGGTTGATTAGCCTTTTACGGTCTAGTTTTTTGAGATCTTTATATATTTTGGAGATCAGACCTTTGTCAGTTGCGGGGTTGGTGAAGATCTTCTCCCAGTCAGTAGGTTGCCTTTTTGTCTTAGTGACAGTGTTCTTTGCTTTACAGAAGCTTCTCAGTCTCAGGAGGTCCCATTTATTCAATGATGCCCTTAATGTCTGTGCTGCTGGGGTTATACATAGGAAACGATCTCCTGTGCCCATGTATTTTAGAGAACTTCCCACTTTCTCTTCTATCAGGTTCAGTGAGTTCGGACTGATATTGAGGTCTTTAATCCATTTGGACTTGAGTTTTGTGCATGGTGGTAGATATGGATCTATTTTCATTCTTCTACAGGTTGACATCCAGTTGTCCCAGCACAATTTGTTGAAGATGCTCTCTTTTTTCCATTGTATACTTTTAGCTCCTTTATCGAAAATCAGGTGTTCGTAGGTTTGTGGGTTAATGTCAGGGTCATCTATTCGATTCCATTGGTCGACTTCTCTGTTTTTATGCCAATACCAAGCTGTTTTCAATATTGTAGCTCTGTAATAGAGTTTGAAATCAGGGATGGTAAATGCCTCCAGATGATCCTTTATTGTATAAGATCGTTTTGGTTATCCTGGGTTTTTTGTTTTTCCATATAAAGTTGATTATTGTCTTCTCTAGATCTGTGAAGAATTTTGATGGGGATTGCATTGAATTTATAGATTGCTTTTGGTAGAATTGCCATTTTTACTATATTGATCTTCCCAATCCAAGAGCAAGGGAGATCCTTCCATTTTCTGGTGTCCTCTTCAATTTCTTTTCTTTTTATTGAGAAAAGGAAAAAAAAAGTTTCCGCCTCCTCCCAGCCTCCCATTTCCCTCCCCCTCCTCCCATCCTTTTCCCCCTCCTCCCACCCTTCTCCCCTCCTCCCACCCTTCTCCCCCTGCCCCTACTCCTCACCCCCTCCCTCTCCAGTCCAAAGAGCAGTCAGGGTTCCCTGCCCTGTGGAAAGTCCAAGGTCCTCCCCCCTCCGTCCATGTCTAGGAAGGTGAACATCCAAACTGACTAGGCTCCCACAAAGCCAGCACATTAAGTAGGATCAAAACCCCGTGCCATTGTCCTTGGCTTCTCATCAGAAGGATTCGGTTTGCCAGTATTTTATTGAGAATATTTGCATCGATATTCATGAGTGAGATTGGCCTGTAATTCTCTTTCTTGGTTGGGTCTTTGTGTGGTTTCGCTATCAGGGTGACTGTAGCTTCATAAAAGGAATTTGGCAATGACTCTTCTGTTTCTATATTGTGAAATATATTAAGGAGTATAGGTATTAGCTCTTCTTGGAAATTCTGGTAGAATTCTGCATTGAAACCATCTGGTCCTGGGCTTTTTTTGGAAGGGAGATTTTTGATAGCAGTTTCTAGTTCTTCGCGACTAACAGGTCTATTTAGATTGTTCACCTGGTCTTGGTTTAGCTTTGGTATATAATACTTATCTAAAAAATGTCCATTTCTTTTGCATTTTCCAGTTTTGTGGCATACAGGCTTTTGTAGTAAGATCTAATGAGTCTCTGAATTTCCTCTGTGTCTGTGGTTATGTCCCCCTTTTCATTTCTGATCTTATTTATTTGCATGTTCTCTCTCTGTCGTTTAATTAGTTTTGATAGGGGTTCGTCGTTCTTGTTGATTTTCTCCAAGAACCAACTTTTTGTTTCATTGATTCTTTGGACTGTTTTCTGTGTTTCTATTTTGTTGATTTCAGCCCTCAGTTTGATTATTTCCAGTCTTCTACTCCTCCTGGGCGTGTCTGCTTCTTTTTTTTCTAAAGCTTTCAGGTGTGCTGTTAAGTCCCCGATGTATGCTTTCTCCGTTTTCTTTAAGTGGGCACTTAATGCTATGAACTTTCCTCTTAGCACTGCTTTCATTGTGTCCCATAGGTTTGAGTATGTTGTCTCTTTATTTTCATTAAATTCAAGGAAGACTTTAATTTCTTTCTTTATTTCTTCCTTGACCCAGGTGTGGTTCAGTAGTTGACTGTTCAGTTTCCATGAGTTTGTCAGCTTTCTGGGGGTAGCATTGTTGTTGCCTTCTAACTTTAATCCGTCGTGATCTGATAAGACACAGGTGGACACTGATATTTTTTTGTATCTGTGGAGGTTTCCTTTGTTTCCTAGTATGTGGTCAATTTTCGAGAAGGTTCCATGAGCTGCATTGAAGAAGTTATAATCTTTCCTGTTTGGGTGGAGTGATCTATAGATGTCTGTTAAGTCCATTTGCTTCATTACCTCCAATAGTTCTCTCTTTTTTTTTTTTTTTTTTGGTTTTTCGAGACAGGGTTTCTCTGTGGCTTTGGAGCCTCTCCTGGAACTAGCTCTCTAGACCAGGCTGGTCTCGAACTCACAGAGATCCGCCCACCTCTGCCTCCCGAGTGCTGGGATTAAAGGCGTGCGCCACCATCGCCCGGCTCCAATAGTTCTCTTAATTCTCTATTAGGTTTCTGTCTGATTGACCTGTCCATTGCTGAGAGAGGAGTGTTGAAGTCTCCTACTACTAGTGTGTGTGGTTTGATGTCTTCCTTGAGTTTTAGTATTATTTCTTTTACATAAATGGGTGCTTTTATATTAGGGGCATAGATATTCAGGATTGAGACGTCATCCTGATGAATTGTTCCTGTTATGAGTATAAAGTGTCCATCTCGATCTCTTCTGATTGATTTTAGTTTGAAGTCAGTTTTGTTAGAAATTAATATGGCCACACCTGCTTTTTTCTTAGGACCATTTGCTTGAAAGACCTTTTCCCAACCCTTTACTCTGAGTAGATGCCTGTCTTTGTGGTTGAGATGTGTTTCTTACAAACAGCAGAATGTTGGATCCTGTTTTTGTATCCAATCTCTTAGCCTGTGCCTTTTTATAGGTGAATTGAGCCCATTAATATTAAGTGATATTAATGACCAGTGGTTGTTTACTCCGGTTATTCTTATTGTTTTTGGTAGTAGAGTTTGTTTGTCTCCCTTCTTTGAGTTGTGCTAGTGAAGTTTCACTAGATGCCTGAGTTATTGTAGGCAGTGTTGGCAATGTTGAATTCCTTGGGTTGCGATTTTCCTTCTATTATTTTCTATAGGGCTGGATTTGTGGCTACGTATTGTTTAAATTTGTTCTTATCCTGGAATGTCTTGTTTTCTCCATTGATAGTGAACAATAGCTTGACTGGGTATAGTAGTTTGGGTTTGCATCCATGGTTTCTTAATCTCTGCAGTACATCTATCCAGGACCTTCTGGCTTTCATGGTTTCCATAGAGAAGTCAGGTGTAAGTCTGATCGGTTTACCTTTATAAGTTACTTGGCCTTTTTCCTTTGCAGCTCTTAATATTCTTTCTTTAATCCGTATGTTTTGTGTTTTGATTATTATATGGCAAGGGGATGTTTTTCTTTGATTCAGTCTGTTTGGTGTTCTGTATGCTTCTTGAATATTCAAAGGAATATCTTTCTTTATGATGGGAAAGTTTTCTTCCATAATTTTGTTAAAAATATTTTCTGGGCCTTTGAGCTGTGACTCTTCTCCTTCTTCTATTCCTATTATTCTTAGGTTTGGTCTTTTTATTGTGTCCCATATTTCCTGAATGTTTTGTGATGAGAATTTGTTGGCTTTACAGTTTTCTTTGATCAGTGCGTTTATTTTCTCTATGGTGTCCTCAGAATCTGAGATTCTTTCTTTTATCTCTTGTATTCTATTGATTATGCTTGTTTCTGTAGGCTCTGCTTGTTGACCTAGACTTTCCATATCCAGCTGGTCTTCAGTTTGTGTTTTCTTCCTTGCTTCCATTTCAGTTTTCAATTCTTGAACTGTTTCCATTACCTGTTTGATCGTTCTTTCTTGGTTTCCCAGGGTATCATGTACGTATTTACTCATTTCTTCAAACTTTTTGTTATACTTCTCATCCATTTCTATAAGGGCATTTTTCACATGTTGTTTAAGGTACTCTATTGCTTTCATAAAGTCAATTTTTTTTCCACTTTTTCTGTGTTAGTGTGTTGAAGTCCTTCTGTTGTAAGATCATTGGGTTCTGGTGTTTTCATGTTGTTTTCAGATTATTGGGTGAATTCTTGCCTTGGCGCCTGCCCATCTCCTCCTATTGATGCTATCTAAGGGGTCTGTTAAAACTGGTTCAGGTTTCCCTGCTGGCCAGGGGCTCCTCTTACAAAATGCCCTCGCTCTATTTCCTGGCTCCTGCTGGGGGCCAAGATCCCTCTCTCCCCTCAGAAGGGTCTTCCGGAATAGGACCCGCCTCCTCCTTTGCCAGGGACCTCACCAACCAAAGGCCTACCTCTTTGATTTAATTGTAGTGGGGCGATCTGCTCTCGGTGTTGCGCACCTGTCCCTGCCACTTGCGTCTGCTGTGCATTAATCTCCTTCGTAGCAAGGATATTATTTTTTAACATAAAATTCATAGCTTCTGGTATGGTTTTGCTTTCCTCATTTTCTTTTTAAGCAAATAATGTGGCTCTTGGCTCACTTGGGGAGAAAATATGTCTGAACAGAATGTAATTAACTTCTGGTGTTTCCTTCCCCAAATCCCAAGCCCAGTAGTGGAAATATTAAAAATACAATTATCACACACCAGCTCTGAGGTGGGAGAGAGCCTCTGGAATCATAGCTCAGTTTATACACTGTTTGCCTCCTATGCAGGAAACCCTGGTTTTCTCCATCTGGGGAGAGAGGGAATGGGAGGGAGCAGACAATGTTATTGGACTAGATGATTTACAAGAAGGCACAGATGACAGGTACTGGTAGCTCAAATTACACCTCTTGAGTGAAATGCCTACCAAATGAACTGCTAGTAGAGACAAAGATGTAGTCCTCTTGGTTATCCTCTTGACCTGTCCAGAGCCTAGTTCCAAAGACCTTGTCATAGCCAGACCCTTGGCTAAAAACTCCACAACAGCTTTAGCAGAGTTTTGGAATGAATCAGATTCATTAAGTACATGATGGCCTTGTTATAGTCTGGCCCGGCCATTATAGACATCAAACATGATAGCCATGAGAAGTGGGACTGGAGAAAGTGATTTAGAGATGACCTGGAAACTTCCTCGCTGAGAAATAGTTCTCATAGTATAGGAAGCACTTATACGAGCTCCACCAGAGAAAAGCAATCAGCAGTCCTATCCAGTTATAAAACCTAAGAACCACAGAGACCAGTAAGGCAAGATATTCAAAAGGAGCAATAGTTGCACTTATATCCTGGGCCATCTGTTTCAAGACAGTCACCTCTAAGAAACAAAACAAAATATGAACGAACAGAATATGAAGTGTGGGGGGATAAAGAGAAGGAGGAGATTATGGAAGGAATTGTAGGGGAGGAGGAAAGGGTAAATATGATCAAGACATGTTGTATAAATTTTTCAAAGAATTAATAAAATATTATATGGTAAAAAAATATAGGAAGAGATTCCAGCCAGTGAAGCAAGTAAGCTAAGTGCAGATGCTCACCTCTCTCTCCATTCCTCTAAGTCTAGTCTGCCAGTCTCATCCCTAGCTCTGTAGCTGACCATGTACTGCTGCTTCTCCTTACTTTCTACCCTCATTCCCAGGGTACTAACCTGATCCTGGTGGACATTCTAATTGACTCCCTCCTGCAGAAACACTCAATGCTCCCCGTTCTGAGCCCATTGTCATTCTTATGTATCAGTTCCCAATACCTAGAAACACATTTTTTACCTAGAAACCCCAGCGGCCACACCTCTCAAGATCTGTCTTAGTCACTGTTCTATTGCTGTGAAGAGACACCATAACCAGGCAATTTCTTTGAAAGAAAGCATTTAACTGGGGGCTTGATTACAGTTTTAAAGGGCTATTAGTCCATTATCATCATGACAGCAAGCAGGCAGGCTCTGGATCAGTAGCTAACAGCTACATCCCTAATTTGTAGGCAGAGAGCAACACTGGTCTGGGATGTGCTTTTAAAAACCTCGAAACACTCCCCCAGAAATACACTTCCTCCAACAAGTCCACATATTCTAATCTTTCTAATCCTTTAAAAAAAGTTTCACCCCCTGGTGACTAAGCATTCAAATAGATGAGCCTATGGGGGGGCAGTATTCTTATTCAAACCATCACAGAATTCCAGAATTTCCTATCAGGCAGTACACAGCCACCACAATCTTCTAAGAGCCAGAGAAGGCAACAGAAACCAAAGAACCCACCCAACAAAGAAAAGACCTTACATCAGTACCTAGAATTACAGTCTTGCAAAAAACAGGTGCCTAGATTCCAATGTAACAAACACAACCAATAACAGCCAGAATAATATGTCTCCACTAGAGTCCAGCAACCCTACCACAGCAGGACCTGAGTGTTGCAACATAGCAGGAGCCCTAGAGTAAAAAACCTTAATATAGCCTTGATGAATATGATGATAGCGATCCATAAAGAGAAAAATAAATTAACCCCTTAAAGAAATATATGAAAGCACAAACAGTGGAAAGATATTACTTAAAAAGTTCAAGACCTGAAAGTGGAAATAGAATCAATAAAGACAACCCAAATTAGTGAAAAAAAAAAACTGAGAGGAAACCGGAAATGAAAAATTTAGGAATTCGAATGGGAACCTGAGAGGCAAGCTTCACCAACAGAATACAAGAGAGTGAAGCAAGACTCTCAGGCACTGAAGACAGGATAGAAAAAATGTATACCTTGATCAAAGAAAATGTTAAATCACAACAAAAATCAGGAAATCTGGGATACCATAAAAAGACCAAATCTAAGATTAATAGGAATAGTGGAAAGAAAAGAAACCCAGATTAAAGATCCAGAAAATGTTTTCAAAAAATCATAGAAGAAAATTTCCCTAACCTAAAGAAGAAGCCTATCATGATACAAGTTTATGGAACACCAAATAAATTGGACCAGAAAATAAAGCCCCCTCTGTATAATAATCCAAACACTAAGCATACAGAACAAAAAAGATATTAAAAACTGCAAGAGAAAAAGAACAAACAATATATAAAGGCAGCACTCTTAGAATTACACCCAGCTTCTCAATGGAGACTCTAAAAGCCAGAAGGGCCTGGACAGATGTCCTGCAGATTCTAAGAGACCACAGATGCCATTCCAGAATGCTATACATTGCAAAACTTTCAATCACAATAGATGAAGAAAATAAAATATTGCATGTTAAAATCAAATTTAACCAATATCTATCTAAAATATAGCCTTACAGAAGGTATTAGGTGAATAATACCAACCTGAAGAACTTAACCACACCCAAGAAAACAAAAAATAAATGATACCTTACCAGCAAATCAAGGGAACACACACACCACCACCACCACCACCACCAACAACAACAACAACAACATAATAGGAACCAACAGTCATTGATCATTGATATTGCTCAATATCAATGGTCTCAATTCCTCAATAAAAAGACACAGACTAACCGAATGAATGCCAAAACAGTATCCATCATTTTGTTACATCCAAGAAACACACTTTAACAGCAAGATATCACTTCAGGGTAAAAAGATGGAAAAAGATATTCCAAGCAGATGGACCTCATAAGCAATCTTGGGTAGCCATTTTAATATCTGACAAAATAGATTTCAAGCCAAAACTAATTAGAAGAGATAGGGAAGGACAATATATACTGGTTAAAGAAAAAAATCCACCAAGAGGACATTGAAATTCTTAACATCTATGAACAAAATACTAGGCTAGGGCATACAACTTCATAAAATATTAAAAACACTGGTGCAGCTTAAATCACAATATTTGCCCTCACACACTGATTAGTGGGAGGCTTCAATGACCCACTCTTATTAATAGGCCATCCAGACAAAAACTAAACAGAGAAATTCTGGAACTAACTGAAGTTATAAATCAAATGGACCTAACTGATAGTTACAACATTTCACTCAAACATAACAGAATATAACTTCTCAGCACCTCATGGAACTTTTTCCAAAACTGACTTCAAATTATCTCACAAAGTGGAAACAGAAGGAACACTACCAAATTTGTTTTATGAGGCCACAGTTATCCTGATACCAAAACCACATAAAAGCCCAAAATTGAAAGAAAATTATATACCAATTTCCCTTATTAACATAGTTGTAAAAATTCTCAATAAAATAGCTAAGTTCAAGAACACATCAAAAGTATAATTCCCAGAGATTCAGGTGTGGTGCAACATAAGTAAATCAATAAATGTAATTTGCCATATAAGTAAACTGAGGTATAAAAACTGAATGATCATCTCACTAGATGCAGAAAAGACTTTTGACAAAATCCACTACTTCTTCATGATGAAAGTCTTGGAGAGATTAGGGATACAAGGGATATAGCAAAATGTAAAGGCAGTTACTGCAAGCCTATAGCCAAAGTTGACTTAAATGGGGGAGAAAAAATCAAAGCATTTCCATTAAAATCAGGAACAAAACAAGACTATCCACTTTCTCTGTATCTATCCAATATAGTACTTGAAATCTTAGGTAGAGCCATAAGACAACTAAAGAAGATCAAGGGGATACAAATTGGAAAGGAAGAAGTCAAAGAATCTCTATTTGCAGGTGATAGGATAGTATATATAAGTGACCCTAAAAATTCTACAGTGAAAGTTCTGATAAACATTTTTAGCAAAGTAGCTGAATACAAAGTTAACTCATAAAATCAGTAGCCTTTCAATGTACAAATGACAAAAGAGCTGGGGAAAATCAGGGAAAAATATATTTCACAATAGCCTCAAATAATCAAAAATTTCTTAGTGTAAGTCTAACCAAGCAAGTGAAAGACTTGTAGGATAAAACCTTTAAGACATTGAAGAAAGAAATTAAAGAAGATGTCAGAAGTTGGAAAGATCTCCTATGCTCATGGATTGATAGGATTAATATTGTAAAAATGGACATCCTACCAAAGCCATCTACAGATTCAATGCAATTCTCACCAAAATTTGAACACAATTTTTCACAGATTTCGAAAGGACAATTTTCAGCTTCATAAGGAAAGAGAAGAAAAACCAGGAGAGCTAAAGTAATCCTGAATAAAAAGAACTGCAGGACGCATTGCTATCCCCAATTTCAAGTTGTATTATACAGCTATAGTTGTAATGGTCTGCTTTGTCCCTTTAAAAGACAAGCCATGCCCACTCCTTCCCCTGTCTGCTGAGGCAAGCTAATCTTCAGCTTCCAGCCTGAGTCCCTTCTCTTTTCTGTCTCTCCCCCAAAGAGGCAGCTTCTGCCTTACTCCCTTCTGCCCACTTCTCCCTTTCCCCCCTCTCTGTTTCTCTCTGCTCTTCCCCTTCTTCCCTTACCCTCTCTCCCCTTCCCTTCCATAACCTACAAAATAAATATCCAAATTCACTCTGCATGGCATGCCTATCCATGTCTCTGTCTCCTGCCCACTGAATGGCTCCCTGCCCAGGACCAGCTGCGTTCAGAGACCTGCAGCATGTTCTTGTGGCATGCACATCTGTCTGTGTCTCCTTGTGGGACTTGCTGCCTCTCATGTCCCACTGCAGCCACTTGGGAACTGCAGTGTCCCTGCCTGGAACTGGCTGCTCTCGGGACCCCCTGGCCACTGCCATGGCTTACCTGCAGCATTTCTGCTGCTGCAGCCACTTTGGGGATCTGCAACATTTTACTTAATCCATTGCAATAGTAACAAACACAGAATGGTATTGACATAGAAACAGACATGTTAATTAGTGGAATCAAATAAATACCCAGACATAAGTCTACACACCTATGAACACCTGAATTTTGATAAAGAAATCAGAAATACATACTGAAAAAAAAAGACAGCATCTCTTCAATCAATGGTGCCAGTCAAACTTAATGACTGAATGTAGAAGAATGTAAATAGATCCATACTTCTTACCCTGCACAAAACTCCAAATGGATCAAAGTCATCAACATAAAACTGTACGCTGAACCTGATAGAAGAACAAGTGGGGAATAGCCTTGAACACATTGGTGTAGGAGACAACTTTCTGAACAGAACATCATTAGCACAGGCACTAAAATCAACAATTAATAAATGAGACCTCACGAAACTGAGAAGCTTCTGTAAGGCAAAGGATACCATCATTCAGACATAGCAGCAGCCTATGGTAAAAGATTTTTACCAACTACACATCTGATAGAAGAATAATATCCAAAATATATAAATAACAACACAAAAAACCCCATAGCTATCATGAAAACAAACAACCCAATTAAGAATGGGGTGTAGATATAAACAGAGAATCCCCCAAAAAAGAAAAGGAAAAGAAATTCAAATGTCTAAGAAAAGCATAGTTTCAACATTGTAGCCATTAGGGAAAGACAAATCAAAGCAACTTAGAATTGAACAGCTAAGATCAATAAGACAAGTGACAGCTCATTTTGTAAGGATGTAGAATAAGAAAAACACTCATACATTCCTATTGGGAGTTCAAACTTGTATAGCCACTATGAAAATCAGTGTGGCATTTCTTCAGAAAGATGTGAATCAGTCTACCTCAAGATCCAGCTAACTCATTCAAGTGTGTACACAAAGAATGCCACAGAGACACTTGCTCAACCATATTCACTGATGCTCTATTCATAATAGTCAGAAAATTAAAACAATCTAGGTGTCCTACAACAGAAGAATGAATAAAGAAAATGTGGTACATTTACATGATGTAGTATTACTCAGCCATTTAAAAAAATCCTAAGTAAGTGGATGGAACAAAAAAAGAATCCCTAGTGAGGCATTTTAGACCCAGAAATAGAAATATGGTGTGTATTTGTGTATATGTGGATTTTAGCTGTTAAGTCAATGATATCTGTTGGGCCAGCCTCGACAAAAATACCATTCTCCATAGTGGAGGCATGGGAATTTTGAAATATAGTAAAGAATACGAAGACTCGAATGCAAATAATAAAACACAGAAACATACAAGATAATATCAGGAGGAAATTTTTCAATGAGCACTGAAAATTTACCCATGTTTAATTTCCAAATGGTTAATATACCTCTGACCTCAAAACGCAGGAGTAATACAAAGGACTGCAGTAACATACAAATTGAAAATTACGAGCTACATTCATTGCTCATGCTTTAGACTCATGCCCTCTGTAGGCAAACCACTCCCTGGGTGGAATCCCAAGTTATTTCCATAAAGGGTGCTGAAACTTAGTTTGATCCTTAGACTTTTGTTTTAGGTAGGAACCAACTATTTCCCTATTTCAGGAGCATGAGGTCTAACAACTAGTCACCTGTGTTGACAATAGTCTTGAGAGAGCAGAACTCTGATTTACAACTAGGTGGGACCTTTGTTTGAGTTAGAAGCACAATAACCTTGAATGAACTAAAAACAAGTCTCAAAACTTTGGCCTCTTTGGATCTCCACAGATATGCAAGCTCTAATTCAAAGAACCAAACATATTAGGTATAAAGTAATGGACTGTGACAGGGCAGGGAGATTTTCCTAGGACAGGGAAATAGAATAAATAGTTGTGGCTGGGGGTGGGGGCTGGAACTGAAGGATAAAGAGGGGAGAGGGAGGGAAGAAGGTAAGGTAAGAGAGAGTATGTAGAGAAAGACAGCTAACATTAAGAGCCATTTGAGTAGTAATATGAAAACAATACAGTAAAATCTCCCTAAAATATATACATATATGAAGGTTATTTAATGGAAATTGACAAATAATGGGGGCAACAGAACCCCAACTGGTCATTTCTTGTCAACAAATGAAGTTTCCAGTCCTGGGATTGGATTACATTTACTTGAGTTGTTGGCCAAAGGGCCCCATGAAAATCCCCAATTTGCCAAGAATATCAGTTACTTTCTACAAACTGATGGCATGGCTCAATTGCTGAAGTCAACACCTATACAACTCATTGAACACAAAGAAGTAGAGCTGGTGCATGTTCTAGCATCTTTAGTACATGCAAGCAAAAAAGAAATGTAAATACCAAGTCAGTAATATACCCTTTGATTTACAAGGGTGTCATTCCAGCAAGATACTCTAGAACAACGACAGCACAAAGCTGATGAGAGTAATCAATCAATATCTGATCTGACTCCATAAGATGGAACCCATATCTAACACTACTTCAGTGACCTACAACCTGAGACTAGATAACCCAGGCACCTAGGGTAAAACCAAATACTACTTGTACTAAAAAATTGTAACAATAAAATGACTCCTGACAACTTTCTGCTATACTCATAGATCAGTGTCTTGTAGGTACAAATATTTTCTGTCCCAATGGTTGCCCTGGGCCAGTTTCTCTCTACCCACCTGATCCTGCTCACTAGCTCCTGCAGCTGTTAATGAAATAACCATTCTGAGGCTTAATATTAATTACATACTCTTTGGCCTATTAGCTCAGGTTTCTTATTAAGTAACTCTTACATCTTAAATTAAGCCATTTCTATTATTTTCTATTTTACCACAAGGCTCATGGTTTGTTGCCTCTTGCTTCTTGGGCAGCTACATGGCGTCTCTCTGACTCTGTCTCTCTGACCTTCTTTCCTTCTCTATCTCTGCTTTGATTTTCCACCTTGTTATATTCTTCCCTGACACACACCAAAGCAGCTTCTTTATTATATGGTAATAAAACATATTCACAGCATACAGAAGGGAATCCCACATCAGTGCCTTGCTCAGTCATTATAAAAGAGATTTCCTCTTGCAGCAGATGGGAACGAATACGAGACTTACAGTCAGTGAATAAGCAGAGAGACCTTGGAAGACTCGGATCTAAAGAGTATATCTCCACCAAATCCTTCCGCTTAGAGATCAGGGAATTCTGTGAAAGAGGAGGCAGAAAGAGCATAAGAGCCAGAAGGGGTAGAGGATTTCAAGAAAACAAGCAGTAGCTGAGAGCTTTATAACATGATCTAGAGAGAGAGAGAGAGAGAGAGAGAGAGAGAGAGAGAGAGAGAGAGAGAGAGAGAGAGAGAGAGACTTGACCTGGTGTGAGCTTTTGAAACCCTAAAGCCCACTTCCAGTGACACACCTCCTCCAAGAGAGCCACACCTCCTAATGGCTCTCCAACAGTTTCACTCACTAGTGACTAAGCATTCAAGTCTATAAACATATAGGGAGCGTTCTTATTCAAACCACCACAGTTGGGTTGAAATTCAAGTCTAAAACCTCTTTTGCTTCACTGAGAGGTGATCTTAGAAAATAAAATAGCTTTTCAGAGTTGTTACAAATCAAGGAGAGAGACCTGGGTCCATGTCACTTAGGTATGAAATACAAGCTGACTTGTAAAAAGATGTAACTTTTGGCAAAGCAACTCTTATTGGACAAGACAGTACCAGAAAGAGATGGAACTATGCTAGCATATAGGAAATATTTCTTTTGTTCTTAAAGGAGAATCTGGACCAATTTACTATACTCCTTGACCTTATCTAAAGAGGGCAGAAATGTTGAGTTCATGCTGAAATCTACACGAACTTTCCAGGGCATTTTAGTTTTTTAACTAGAAACCCAATGAACAAATAGCTTCCTGGCTAAAGAATGACTTTGGCATTTTAAATTATTTTTTATAGTTCTACAGAGTTTTCTTCCTTATTGTAATACATGTAATTTATCTGGTTAAAAGGAAAACATAAATTTAATGGAACTTACTTTGTTCAGTGTATTCCTTTCAACCCCTTTCTTAGCAAAAAAGAAAAATAATGATTACATGGTATAGGTCAGGATATTTCTGTAATGTTTTCAGTCTTTCACATGTGGAAGAGGTTGGCTTTCTTATATGGTAAGTAACAGACAGGCTCCCCAGCACTGACACAAGTGTGGTGGTTTAAATAAGTATGGCCCACAGAAACTCATTTTTTGACTGTTTGGCTTATAGGGAGTGGCACTATTAGGAGATGTGGTCTTGTTGAATGAGGTGTGACCTTGCTGGAGGAAGGGTGTCACTGTGGGTGGGCTTTGAGAACTCGTAACCTCAAGCTACTCCCAGTGTGGTACACAGCCGCCTTCTGCTGCCTGTGGAACAAGATGAAGAACTCTCAGTTTCTCTTCCAACACTATGTCTGCCTGCATGCTGTCATGTCCTACCATGATGATAATGGACTAGACCTCTGAAACTGTAAGCCAGTCCCAATTAAATGTTTTCCTTTATAAGAGTTGGTCATAGTGTCTCTTCACAGCAATAGAAACCCTAAATAAAACAGAAATTGGTACCAGGGACTGGAGTATTGCTGGTATAGGCTGGACCATGCTTTTGTTTGGAGGTATATAGAATTTGGGAATATGGATTAGAAAAGCAGCTGAATGCTTTAAGTGGGTCTTAATGGACCATCTTAGGAACATGGAAGAAAGTGATTCTGAGTGTCATTTGAACTAGGTCTGCTTAGGAGATTTCATAGAAGAAGAATGTTGATAGGTGACCTAGAGACCAGTCTTGTGATATTTTAGTGGCTGCTTTTTTCCCTTGTCTGAAAGGTCTGCCTGGGACTAAAGTTAAGACTTTTCCATTGTCAGAAGAAATCTCAAAACAGCCTAGTATTGACTCTGTCATATAGTTATTAGTGCTCACTCTTATGAAGATCTATAATAAAAAGGAGCAAGCTTGACAAGAAAAAATACAAAATGTACAATTTGAGGAGAAAAGGGACACCAGGACGTGGAATAGAGCTAAATTCTGTATTGAAAGAGATAAACAGATTAAAGGAAATCCTGATGGTAAATGGGATAAAGTAAGGGAGACCTCGGGGTAAGACCCCAACCAGCTAAACTTTCAACTTGTGAAAAGGAATTAAAGAACAGTTTAGGTGCAGACATTGTGGTACATACCTTTAATCCCAGCACTCAGGAAAAAGAGGCATACAGATCTCTGAGTTCAAGACCAGCCTGGTCTACAGAACAAGTTATAAGACAGCCAAGCCTAGGTAGTGAAGGAAACCAGGGAAAACAAAAAGCTGGTGAAGATGTAATTGAATGAAAGAGCATGTTCCAACCTCAGCAAGCAGCACAATGTGGCAGCTTCAGACCATGGTTCTGCTTTTTGAGTCAAGGGTAGAAGAAAGGGGTTAATAGAAACTCCCTCTGAGACTAAACAAAGCTGCTGAGGCCAGGCATCTGCCAGGGGTGTCCTGGCATGGAGGCCTAGAGAAACCATTGTGTGAAACTGTGAAGGTGAAACCTGGATTACAATGGAGACCCCAAGACATTAGAGGTACCAGAGTCATGTGATATCTGCCAAGGATATCTCCTAACAGGGAGTGGATCCAGCCCAAGGGAAAGAAGTGTGTTGCAGTCAACAAAGCTGAAAGGAGGTGGAGTTCTGAAGAGCACTTTGACATCAGATATGGAGACACGGAGTTTGGAGTTTGCCCAACTGGGTTTGGGTTTACTTTGACTCATTATTTCCTCATTATGTTCTCTTTCTTCCCTTTTGGGACAATAAAGTATATCCTGTGTGATTATATGTTGGATGGATGTGATTTTCTTTTTCATTTTGATTTTATAGGAGTTACCAATTCAGAGATTGTATGAGTCTCAGAAGAGACTTAAAACTTTGGGATTTTAAATGGTGCTGATACTATGATAGACTATGGGGACTTTTGAAGCTGGAGTAAATGCATTTTGCATTATGCCATGCCTATAAAGCCTATGGGAGCCAGGAGGTGAAATGTGGTGGTTTGACTAGGTATGGTCTCTATAGACTCATGTGTTTGAATGCTTAGTCTATTCAGAGTGGCACTATTAAGAAGTATAGCCTTGTTGGAGTAGCTGTGGCTTTGTTGGAGGAAGTGTGTCATTATGGGGGTGGACTTGTAGTCTCATATGCTCAAGCTATGCCTAGTGTAGTATACAGTTTCCTCCTACCTGCAGATTCAGAAGCAGAACTCTCAGCTCCTTCTCCAGCACCATATCTGTCTGTGTGCTGCAATGCTTCCTGCCATGATGATAATAGACTAATCCTTTGAACTGTAAGCCAGCCCCAATTCCTTTAGAATTGCCATACTAATAGGGTCTTTTCACAGTAATATAAACCCTAACTAAAACAGATAGATTGGGTCTTTGTTTTAGTTTTGGCAGGTTTATGTGATTACTTTTATGGCCTGTCATGGAATCAGTTTTGCTAAGGTCTGGGGGCCTGTTACATAGGTTCTTCTTCAAAATTCATGACTTCACTAACACTGAGCAATCAGTTAGGTTTCCAGTACGAGACATGGTTTCTGTGTTATTAAAAGAGTCTTAAGTCCAATTAGAGAGCTGTTGGTTACTGTCGATGTGTGAATGCCACTGTTGCACCCTTAGGGGTATTGTGACCTATATCATATTGGTCATTGATATGGTTTCTAGGCATCATAACTGGGTAGGACTATTGGTTTCCTCCCTCCTTTGGAAGTTTGCATGGCACCTTCTACTAACATGAAAGTTAGTCTTCAGGGAGGTATATTCAGGTCAGTGTTCTAGTTCAGGGACCTCTGGGCCCTGTTTCTGAAGGGCATGATGTCTTCAGCAATAAGACTTATCTTCTATTTCTAGGGGGACAACCAAGAACAATAATAACAATAGGCTATAAGTTTTGGGCATCTCTTGGACAGCTTAGGCTAACAGCTCAAAAGAGGACTTCTTAGGGTATTGGGGTTTTGTTAGGGTGTCTTTGACTCTTGGAGGGAACATAATAAATTCAGATGAGAAAATGTCATTGAAATTATATATGTATATTTATATACAAAATTATGTGCATTTTAGAGATTCTTAGGTAAACAGGTAAGATTTCATATGGCTTTTTGAGACATTCATATTCTTATTTTATTTTTCTACCTTCTTTTTCTGTATTTCCCTTCCTTCCCCTTCCTAGAGAGCCCTCCTTTTCATTTCCCCTACACCCATCCGAGTTCTGGCAACGTTTCCATTTTACTTTCCGTGCTTCTGCAGTTACTTATGGATATGTACTCACATCTGAAGATTTAGAGCTAGGAGCTTCCAATTAGAGAGAACACTCACTCAATATGATCTTCTCTAGTTTCATCCATTTATCTTCATAGTTCTTGATGCATTCTTCTTTACAGCTCAATAGTACCCCATTTTCATAATCCATTCTTTAGTTTAAGGACATTTGGGTTGCTTCCATTTCCATGCTACTGTGAATAGAGCAGTAGTGAACATGACTGAGCAAGTATCTATGGAATAGAATGCTAAATATTTTGTGTATAACTGAGTCATATAGTAGCTTTATTTCTTATTTTTTGAAAAGTTTGTGCACTGACAGTCTTTTAGACTCTATACTTTAACATAAAGGCTTTTTAGGAGGCTTCACATGCAGTGTGATATATAAACCTTTGCCTCCTCCCAGTGGCCTCATGTAAATAGCAAAAGACTTTCTATAATGCTTGAACCACTCTATTTCTTCAGCATATGTATGGAACTGTAAAGCATTTGGCAAGATGCCGTCATATTCCCACTGAGTCTTCTAATTCAAAACAATTGGTCTTTGTGCAGAGTCAGAATGTTACAGTGCAGAGTCTATTTATTAACAAAGACCAATGCCAAAATTTTGTGGTTGGTATCAAATTATCCATCTACCTTTGCTTCATTCACATCAAACTTGTTTTGGTCATGTGAAGTTTTCATCTACTCCAGAACTTGCCTGAATCCATCTTTCTTGAAGGCTGGCAGTTGCCCTCAGGACTCTTTTGCTGAACATAATGGGCATACTTAGGTCCTGCTCTCCTGCCAACTGCCAGGTGTTTTGTCAAAGGCTCTTTAGGCTTCCAGCTAAGTTGCTCCTATTGTTGAATTTTCCATAGTGCGAGCTCCCCTCATGTTTCCTAAAGGTCTCCATCATTAATGTTTCCCCTCCTAAGACACTATTGTTTATCAACTCAGTCTCACCTTTACTTTGTGTGATCCATTATCTCACCTTTTTTGAGACAATGTTTTATTAGGTAGCCTAGTGTGATCTTCAACTTGTAACAATCTTCTCCTCAAGATTACAGATATAGGCCACCAGCAAATCATCCATCATCTCTTCTTTTAAAAAATTTTAGATTTATCTATTCTATATGTGTAAATGTTTTGTCTGTCTGTCTGTATGAGTACCATGTGTATATGGCTGGTGCTCATAGAGATCAGAAGGCATCAATCAGATCCTCTGGAATTGGAATTTCAAGTTACAGATGGCTATGAGCCATCATGTAGGTGCTGGAAATTGAATGTAGGTCCTCTGTAAGAACAATGGGTGCTCTAAACCACTGAGCCATCTCTCCAGGCCCTATCTATCTACTCTTAATTAATGTCTCTGCTTCTATCTTCTACAGCCTCCACACTTGCTTACAGTGGCTTTTAAGTAAACAAGTTGATGGCATAGCTTTACATTGCTGGCCTTACTTCCTAGTGCCTCTTTAAGGGTTATGATAATGATGTGCCCCTTCTGTCACACTTCCCATCATTTCTCCATCCTACATTTTGACTCTCTTGACACACAGTGTAGCCAAAGTATAAAATGTACAAGATGTTTTGATGCTTTTAAATCTGAGCTCAAGTAATTTAGTCTGCATGAAATACTTTCTACTCATATCTCAGGCTGTGATATTACACACAAAATTCCACATATGAAATTAATGTAACTAATGATTCATTTTATGTGTGACTATTTGGCATGAATGTATGTATGTGTATTATGTGCAGGCCTCATGCCTGTGGGGGTTAGAAGACAGCATCAGATCCCTTGGGACTGGAGTTACAGACAGTTATAAGATGCCATGTGTGTGTTGGGAATCAAACCCCAGTCTTCTATTAACCACTGTACTTCTCTTAACCAAATACTCTTAACTGCTGACCACAATAATATATTTTAATAAAAGTTATGTGTGTGGGCTGGAGATATGGCTCAGTGGGTAAAAATGTTTGATGCAGAAGCATGAGAATCTGAGTTTATATTCCAACATTCATGTTAAGAAAACAGAAGCAAGAGGCTGGAGAGATGGCTCAGAGGATAAGAGCACTGGCTACCTTACCAAAGGATTCAGGTTCAGTTCCCTACATGGCAGCTCACACCCATCTGTGACTCAGTTCCAGGGAATTATTCACCACCCTCTAACCTCTGCAGGCACATGTTACACAGACATGCATGCAGATAAAGCTCTCACACAAAACAAAATTGAAAAATATTTTTAACATGCTGGGTATGGTCCTGTTCATACCTGTAATGCCATAGCTGCGGGAGACGTAGAGAGAGGAGGTTTGCTGAAGCTTGCTCACTGCAAGCCTAGCTCCAAATTAAGTAAGAAACCCTGTCTTAAATGAATAAGTTGGACAATGACAGAGCAGGACACCAGATGTTCTCCCCTACTTCACATGTGTGCATTCACTATACTGTTTCTCTCTCGCACACATATAGATTGTGTTTAGTCTCAAAACATCTTATGGTATTGTACATCGTAGCAACCTCAATATACAATTTGTCTTGCCTTAAGCCTAGTATTTTCTTCTTTTCATATAAGCAAAATACTTTCCAGTTTTGTGGGGGCTTTGTTTCTTGTTGTTTACTTGTTTTTGTTTTTGTTTTTTTGGTATTTCTCCCATTTCTCTTTGGTATGGCTGAACTGTCAGCATTACTTTTGCCCTCTGTACCCAAGTGTTGCTTGAATACAAACACTGTGACATTGTAGTAGATGATCTTATAACCAAGACGCTTAGTAGGAAACTAGCCAGCAGGCAGGGCAGCCACTATGAATACATTAGACCAATGATGATTTCTATCTATGGCCTGACAGAGCAGGAAGACCTGGGATTTAATCCTAGTACTCAGAACATAATGAAATCTAGGAGTCATGAGTTGTTTATTTCTGACATTTTCTTGCCAACATTGGTTGACTTGTGTAACTGAAATTGCAGGTAATGAAAACGTACATGGGGGTGGTATGGTATAAATTCTAAAGAACTAATGTAGGGAACAAAGAAGAGTTAGGAAACTTTGTTGAAGAAAATGAGAAGAAAACAGAGGGATCAATTATTGAAAGAAAAATTTGCCCATTTTTACATACTGCTGTTCTGTTTTTATCAGCAAGTAGTCAGATGTGTGTGATCTGATGCTAAATAAGACAATATTTGACAAAAAAAAGTCCTTATGGAAATCAGGTATGGAAGAAGTTGTAATTTTTTCCTGATTTTTATAATTGTTCTTAGTCACACACACATACATAAATATATTATGTGTATATTTATAGTATATGTGTATATTGTATATGTATATACATACATAGTATATGGGTATATTATAATGTACATATAATTAATGCTACTTTTTGATAAAAAAAATTTTGTAAATGATTTCAAGATGTTGATAAAGGAGAAAGAAAAATAGAGACAATTTCTCTTTTAGCTACTTAGATATGTTTGAACAATTTCTTCATGTCTTATAAAACGTCCCCATCTGCTGGGTGAAAGAAAGATGTGCAATTCAACTTGATTGTGTGAAAACCTATTTTAAGTCCACCTGATGATCTAGACTCTAGAGGGCAGAACTTTTGTTTTTTTTAGCAAGATGATCACAACAGCTCAGCTGCTGAGTAGTTAAAAAGACCACTCAAACAAATAGTGTTCAGTATTCTGCTTTGTTTGAGGCATAAGCATGCCTCAATGGGAAATTTACATAAAAAGACCACTCAAACAAATAGAGTTCAGTATTCTGCTTTGTTTGAGGCATAAGCATGCCTCAATGGGAAATTTACATAAAGTGCCTTTCATAAAATTTTAGAAGGAAACTTTCTTGGTGTTACTCATTGTCTCTTTTTTTAACTCTTTTTTGGAAGAATTAGGAAATAAAATCAGCTACTACCCAAGTGAGGCTTCTAGAATAACTTAGGGATGAGCTTAACAAATTCTCTCCTCAAAAAGCCAGGGTAGGACCAGGGATATATTGCCACCTGTAAAGGGCTCACCTTATAAACACAAGGATCTGTGTTTGGTCTCCAGAATCTATATTTTTAAAAAGTTGGGCATGTTGACATGAACTTGTAATCCCAGCATGGGACAGATAGAAATAAGCAGATTGCTGAGGTTCACTGGTCATCTGGCCCAGCCTACTTGGTGTCCAGACCAGTGATAGCCTTTGTCTCAAATTAAAAAAAAGGAAGAAAAGAAAGAAAACAAAAAGATGAACAATGTCTGAGGAATGACATCTAGGGGATCCTCTGGCTTACATATACGTGCACATGCATACATACACACATAAACATGCACATACACTCTTACATATGCATGCACATGCGTACATACACACATAAACATGTACATGCACTCTTACATATGCGTGCACATGCACACATACACACATAAACATGCACATGCACTCTTACATATGCGTGCACATGCATACATACACACATAAACATGCACATGCACTCTTACATATGCGTGCACATGCATACATACACACATAAACATGCACATGCACTCTTACATATGCGTGCACATGCATACATACACACATAAGCATGCACATGCACTCTTACATATGCATGCACATGCATACATACACACATAAGCATGCACATGCACTCTTACATATGCATGCACATGCATACATACACACATAAGCATGCACATGCACTCTTACATATGCATGCACATGCATACATACGCACATAAGCATGCACATGCACTCTTACATATGCATGCACATGCATACATACGCACATAAGCATGCACATGCACTCTTACATATGCATGCACATGCGTACATACACACATAAGCATGCACATGCACTCTTACATATGCATGCACATGCGTACATACACACATAAGCATGCACATGCACTCTTACATATGCATGCACATGCGTACATAGACACACAAGCATGCACATGCACTCTTACATATGCATGCACATGCGTACATACACACATAAGCATGCACATGCACTCTTACATATGCATGCACATGCGTACATACACACATAAGCATGCACATGCACTCTTACATATGCATGCACATGCGTACATACACACATAAGCATGCACATGCACTCTTACATATGCATGCACATGCGTACATACACACATAAGCATGCACATGCACTCTTACATATGCATGCACATGCGTACATACACACATAAGCATGCACATGCACTCTTACATATGCATGCACATGCGTACATACACACATAAGCATGCACATGCACTCTTACATATGCATGCACATGCGTACATACACACATAAGCATGCACATGCACTCTTACATATGCATGCACATGCGTACATACACACATAAGCATGCACATGCACTCTTACATATGCATGCACATGCGTACATACACACATAAGCATGCACATGCACTCTTACATATGCATGCACATGCATTCATATACACATAAACAGGCACATACACTCATATAATAAAACAAACAAGAAAGCGAAACCCTGTCTCGAAAAACCAAAAAAAAAAAAAGAAAGTAAAATAAACAAAAAGCCAACTACTTTAGGACTCTAGAAACTGACGAAGAGAGGAAAAACAGTGACAAAAAAGCCAGTTGTCAACAAAGAACTTGTAAGCCTGATGCACTATGCTCAGAAAGCTTCCTCTGCACTCAGGCGGTCCTGGTCCAGATTTTAGTGTCACATCTGGAGAATTACCATCTCCTGACAGAATTTCCTGTTTGGAGTCTTTCTCCACATGTACAGTGTAGGAGCTGCTCCTACAAAGTCAGCTAGGGTTTCTTGGGACCAAAGAAAAGTCAGATGAAAGAAACAGAAGACAGGATAGAAACGGGAGGTCTGTCTGGTCATGCCGAAGCAGCCAAACAGCCCAGAGTTTATTTCAGAACTTGTTTATATACAAAAGCAGAACAAAGCACAGCACAGATGGTCAGTCAGTATCCAACCACAAGTCCATTCCTGTGCTTGAGTGAGCAGTCTCCTCTCCAACACGGACTTGCTGCTCAGAAGCAGCCTTTATTTTCTATCTTGATGTTCCTGAAGTTTGTCGTCAGCAGTACACTTTCTACTAGATAGAGTGGTTTTTTTCTTACAGGCTAAATCAGAAGTCACTCACAGCCCTCAAGGTTATGGAAAAGAGCAGAGTAGGCAGGCTTAAACTCAAATGACTTCTTTAAGTCAGAAATGATTCCAGATGGAAACTGAGTCATATGCAGGCTCCCACAGTACAGTATCTTGAATCTTGGGTGTGGAAGTGATAAAATATACATAACATGAAATTTACCACTTTAGGCTTTTTAGAATATTTATTATATATACAGTGTTCTACCTGCATGTATGCTTGCATGCCAGAAGAAGGCACCAGATCACATTATAGATGGTTGTGAGCCACCACATGGGTGGTGGAAATTGAACTCAGGAATTTGAAAGAATGGCCAGTGCTCTTAACCTCTGAGCCATCTGTTGTGTGGAGCGGCAGTAGTAGCTTACCGGTAACATCTCTGTTGTATGAGGTGCGGTGGGCTGCGTTCCCGCCTAGCTCCGCACGGCTAGCTTTACCCGAAATAATTACATAGAAACTATTCTTTTAAACACTGCCTGGCTCATTAGTTATAACCTCTTATTGGCTAGCTCTTACATATTGATCTAACCCAATTCTAATATTCTGTGTAACACCTCAAGGTGGCTTACCAGGGAAGATCTTAACCTGCGTCTGTCTGGAGTGGGAGAATCATGGCGACTGCCTGACTCAGCTTCTTTCTCCCAGCATTCTCTTCTGTTTACTCCGCCTATCTAATTTTCTGTCCTATTAAAGGGCCAAGGCAGTTTCTTTATTTAACCAATGAAATCAACACAAAACAGAAGACTCCCACATCAGCCATCTCTCCAGCTCCACTTTAGCCTTTTTAATATATTATTCAGCAATGTTAAACATGATGACATTTTTGGTAAGCTATTACCATATCTATCCCCCAAACTTGGGGTTTGGTGGTCTTCCCTCATGAGTACTGAATGTGATTATTAGTTTTAATTGTCAACTTGACACAGTATAGAATCACCTGAGATAAAGTCCTCTAAAATGTCTATGAAGTATTGCCTTAATTATGTTAATTGATATGTGAGGACCTGTCCATAGTGGGCAGCATCATACCTTGGGTCCTGGAGAGATTGCTCAATGTCTGTCCTTTCGGAGGACCCAAGTTGATTTCTTTTCACCCACACGGCAACTCACAAACTGTCTGCAGCTGCAGTTCCAGAGGATCCAATGTTTTCTTCAGGTCTCTGTTGGCACATGGCACACAGACATACATGTAGACAACACACACACACACACACACACACACACACACACACACACACACACATCTTTAAAAAAAAGAGGGGAGAAAGTGAGTTAATTACTAGAATATATGCATTAAGTTTTTTTTGCTGACTGTGGATGTAAAGTACTAGTTCTTTTAAGTTCCTACCTTGACTTACCTGCTGTGATATACTGTAACCTGGAGATGAATTAAAATAAACCTTTCCTCCTCTAAGTTGCTTTTAAAAAATTATTCTCCCTCTCTCCCTCCCTTCTTTCACTTTCCCCGTGTATGTATGTATGTGTGTGTGTGTGTGTGTGCAGAGACACACATGCTACCATAGTGTCCAAGTGGAGTTCAGAAGACAACTTGTAGAGTTGGTTCTCTTTTTTCTTCTACCATGTAGGTACTTGGGATTAAATTCAGATCTTCAGGCTTGACATCAGGCACCTTTTCCCACTAAACCAATTTGGTGGCCCCCAACTTGCTTTTGTCTGGATTTTATCATGGCAAAAGAAACAAAATGAAAACACTGAGTTACAGGCACCTGCAGCCATGCTTGGCTTTTTATGCAGATGCTGAGGATTTGAACTCAGTTCCTCATGATTGCAAAGCAAGTGCTCCTACACACTAAACTGTTTACCTCACCCCTCATTATGGCATTCTTTAAGCAACATTTGTTTTAGTTGGTTCTCCTCTTCCATAGCTTCCTGAGTCCCAACTCATATCGTTCACTCTGTCTCCTTTCCATTTTCATGTCACATTTGCCAATTGGGGTAATTTTGTCACAGGTAATACATGTTATTTTGCCATTACTGGTTTCAAAGGAACATGGGCCATTTAGGGCTTTCTACCCTTTCTTTTGCTAATGCAGATAATACTTTCTTGTAAATCTTTATGTGCAAGCAAATATTTCAATAGGTGAGTCCTTTAAATGCAGTTGTTAGTTAAATTGAAAGAACAAAAAAAAATTTTTGAGACTGGGTCTCACTATGTCACCCTAGCTGGTCTGAAAATTTATATATAGACCAGGCTGGCCTTGAACTCAGAGATCCACTAGTCTCTGCCTCATGAATGATGGGGTTAAAGACACATACTACTATGCCCAACTCAAGAAAGCATTTTGGGGGCTGAAGTAATTCAGTAGCTGAGAGCACTTGCTGGTCTTGTGGAAGACCAGAGCTCAGTTCCTAAACACCATCCTGGGCAATTCACAACTACCTGTAATTCTACCTGCAGAGGATCTGACACTCTCTTCTGGCCTCCATCAATACCCACATACATACACACAAATAAAAATCAAATTTAAAAAAATATAATATTAGGTTAGGCATTGCTTTAAGGTACCTTAAGCACCTTTTTCTGAGAGTACTCCTATTCAAATATTCTTATAATCAATAATGTCCCTTATCTATGTTTTGGATATCTACAAATCTTGTATATAAAAGACAGTATTGCTGTGGGAGCTCCTTCAGCCAAAAGTCTTTAAGATACCAGCCCACTTGGGCATGGTCTCTTATATTATAAATGTCAAGGTAAATCACACACTCTCTCTCTTTTCTGGCACTGGATTTGGTTCCCGTTACCCGTTCATTCAGAGGACTGTGATCTGTGAGTCTACCCCTAAATAAATAACCTTTTATTATACTTAATTCTGAGATAGTGTGGGATTTTTTTTAATGTTTATCATCATCTGGCGCCTAGTCCTTCTATATATATGTTGCTTTTATTGGTTAATGAATAAAGCTGCTTTGGCCAGTGGCTTAGCAGAATAGAGCTAGGCAGGAAAACTAAACTGAATGCTGGGAGAAAGAAGGCTGAGTCAATGAGACACCATGTTGCTGCCAGAGGAGAAAGACATGAGCAACCAGCTGGAATCTTGCCAGTAGGCCTCATGGTAAGATACAAAATAATAGAAATGGGTTACTTAAAGATGTAAGAGCTTGCTAGCAATACACTTAAGTCATTGGCCAAGCAGTGTCGTAATTAATATGGTTTCTGTATGATTAACTTTGGCTGAGCAGCCGGGAATGAACTAACAGAATTCCCCCAACACAGTATCATTGCTTAATTAGTATGTTGTGCAGTTTAGTTTTATGTCAACTTGATCTAAGCTAGAGTTATTTGAGAGGAGGACATTTCATTTGAGGAAATGCCTCCATAAGCTTGGGCTGTAGGCCAGCCTGCAGAGCAATTTCTTAATTAGTGATTGATGGGAGAGGGTCCACTCCATGGTGGTGGTACCATCCCTGGGCTGGTGGTTCTGAGTTCTATAAGAAAGCAGGGCTAATAAACTAGGGGAAGCAGGCCAGTAAACAGCACCCTCCATGGCATCTGCATCAGCTCCTGCCTCCAGGCTGTCCTGTCCTGATGGACTGTGATATGCAAGTGTACCTGCACTTTTCTAATGTCATCTGTTCTGCAGAGATTTATGATGGTTCAAATTTATAGTGTTAACGAGAAGTACACATTCAATTGAGAGTTTGCTTTGAGTTTTGAATTTGGATAGTGTCCGGGGCTAGTTATCTGTGGTATTATCCTTTGGAGGATGCTGTATGTCATCAGCAAACTCATCAGTCTGGGCTCATAGCTAATGGGTGGCCCTGAGGTGCCCTTCTGCAGGAGAAACCTTGCCGCGGACTGACTTTTTTGGAGATTGAAGACCGAAGGAGAACAGGGGTGAAGGCTTAGGAGAACCCAGATTCCGCGAATGACAGACACAACTCTAATGAGATTTGAATCTGCTGCAACTTTACTAAAATTCAAGCATCACTTTTAAGAGATTACAGAAGGAAGTTGGCAGACATAAAAGTTTCCATAGAAAAATGATTATAGACAATTGATTATTCTCAGCAAGTCTTGTGGTCAGGGCCAGGTGGGCAGAGCTTTTCTTTGAAATTCGTCTCACACCACTAACTAACTGTGCTTTCTCATGGCGCTAAATTATATCTGCCCTCAAGGTAACCAAGGTAACCCAAACACCATTCTTCAGGATTCCACCCCCAGGGTTTATTTCAATATTGAATGGCTGTCTTCATGTCATCAAGAATATCTTGCCTTTCTTTCCTATCTAAAATGTACCAGGGGTTTCTCATTCTGGCTAGCCTCTCCATAAATGGTAACTCATGCCATCCCATACATTTTCCTTCATAATTTGCCCATCTTCTACCAAATCTCCTACCACGAGCTCTTTCTTTTCTAGGGTATCTGTAAATTTCCCCAAAGAGCGAGCCAGAGTCTTAATCATAACATTAATGGCCTGAATCAAGGGAGGGAACTGACACATCAGTTCCTCCGTATTCAAGGAGCCGTTGGAAATGTTTTCTGGTTCCTTGAACAGATTAAGTTTTTGTCAAGAGAAAAATAGAACAGAAGAAAAAGATAGCAGAGTCAATGCAAGAAACCATCGCCAGGAACAAAGTGAACGAGGTCGTTGAGGCTAATCAGGCACCTCAACTCGAGCAGACCGCCAGGGAACCGCCGGGGGCCAAGCTCCAAGAAGCACGAGCCCCTCATTTTGAGACAGCCACCACCTGAGAGGCATTTTGTCACACAGGCGAGACAACCGTGGATGTGGCAAAACCTGCCTGTCACTGCTCTTTGGCACACTGACTCTGATATTCTGCCTCTCTGAGAAAACTGGTGCCTACTCTGGCAAATTTGGATGGTTACACTAAATTCAACAGTACCAGGTGAAATGAGGGAATAACAGAATGGGATCTAGGGCATGAACAATTATATGTGCTCTTTGATAGGAATTGGGGTATCCGTAGAAGGGAGTTTGTATTTGGTGGGGACAAAGCCATACACAGATCTTTTCCCCTATCTGATTTTCCCCTGTCTGAGTTGACGGTCCAGGCCATATAGCCTCTGGTTTCCTGCTCTTTGTCTCATGACTGATAAGATAAGGTTAGTTATGTTGTTGATGATTTAGCCTCTATGTTTAGCATTTTCTATCTCCATGTTCCTTACAGAGTCTGCACTATCAGCCCAAGCAGATGGCTTCCTGCTTCCTTGGCCACCTGGAAGGCAGTCTCTTCTTTCCCTCTGCCTGTCATAGATATGTTTGTAAGTATTCTTTGCTCCCCTAACTAAAGTTTAAGTTTAGGAGACAGAGATAGAGAGAGATAGAGTTAGACAGATAGCTAGATAAAGACATAGAGACATAGATAGATGATAGATGGATAGATAGATAGATAGATAGATAAATAGATAGATAGACAGAGAGAGAGTTGGGGCATGTTGCTAGGGATCAAATCTAAGTCCTAAGAGCCTGGGTTTTTTATATTAATATTAGTATCTATATTACTTTGCAGTTTGATCTCTGTTCAGTAAGTGTGTGTTGAGTGCATGAATTTCCAGGGCAAAGTATTTCTAATGCCCAATGTTTTTCTTCTGTGAAATTTAAAATGATTTTAATTCTATAACTATGTTTTTATTTCATAGCATTTAATACTGGGTACTAAAGTAGACCACTTGAGTTTTTATTCCTAATTCCTAGGCGTATGACCTGGGCCAACTACCTGGAACAAGCTCTACAGAGTTGTCATGCTTTAGAACAACAGCCATATGTTGTTTGTGGGTGAAGGACCACTACACAGTGGGATATAGAATGATGCTACCAGTAGTGTCTCCCTCTCCCAGATGCTGCAGGGAAGAAAGACATGAAACACTCACTGAGCTTGGTGGAGAGGCTTATTGTCCACTTTGCCTAGTCCCAACTGAACTGTGAATGGAGTACTCTACATGAAGGGCCAATGGTCTCATACAGAGGGCAGGCACAGAGGCTATGCCACCTTCAAAGAGCAAGCAACTATGGGTCTTAATCTACAATGACGCCAGCATTAGTAAGACAATTCTGTTGTTTCCCCGGGACAGGGTATCTGATTGCCCAGCCAGATGCAGTTTTTGGGCTAGAACAAGAAGCCTTGGTAGAGACAGAGGAACTTGAATGAGAAACTGTCCAGGTGAACACACTCCGGGTAGCTCAGACCATGCTAGGGAGCCTGATTATCAGCAATATCTTGGATCCTAGGATTTTTGGGGGGTTCTTCTCAGGACCCAGACTTGTAGACATGACTCTGGTCTGGTGACTGTCCACCACGGCAGTCTTTGCCAACCTCCATGTTTGCTGCCTGGTTGTCAGACAGAAAACCTTTCACGTGCTGAGATCCCATCTATACTCCCCCACCCCCCACATCTGCTTTGCTAGTGAGAAAGGAACTTTTAGGGCCCCCATTCTCATCTTTGGGTTTTTGTGTTCTCAGCAGAAAAGATAGAAGTAAAGCAGAGATGCCCTCTTGATTGGGCATACTGTGGGTCCTTTCCATCTGAAATTAGGAAACTTCTTTGGAAATTATCCTACCTTGTTCAGTGGCTGTGAGTAACATCACTTTGATAATGACCTTTAGTCAGGCCAGGTCCTCACCTTTTTTCATCTGCCCTACTTTGAAGTCAAACACAGTCATCCTTAACACTGTTTTCTGAAACTCTTATAAATCTGACAATGCCACAGGTTCTCAGCTTCCTCTTCAAATCTTTTTTTTTGTATTATTTCTTTATTTGTGCAGACAATAAACTTGAGAAGAGAGAAGTCATTAATTTCAGAGTGGAGGTAACTTTGTAAGATGATTCTCTTTTTTCTATCATCATTTTTCCATTGGCAATGGCTGATGGTTGCAGGTATTTCATGTCCTAGACAGCAGTTTCGATTACTGCTTTGAATAAGAATGGCTCCATAAGCTCATATATTTGAGTGACTGGTGACCAACTATAGAACTGCTTGGGAAAAATTAGGAGGTGTGGCTCTATTGGAGAAGGGCCTATCACTGGAAGAAGGTTTGGAGGTTTCAAAAGTCCACACCATTTCTAGTTAGTTCTTTCTCTCTCTCTCCTTTGCTTGCAGATAAGAGGTTAGTTCTCAGCTACTGCTCCATTGCACTGCCTGCCCACCTGCCTGCTACCATGCCAAAGCAGGATAATCTCCCAAGAAGGCTCTGATTCAGTACAACTTTTATTATTATTATTATTATTATTAGTGGTGTTGCTGCTGCTGTTGTTGTGGTGGTGGAGGTTATTATTTTAACAAGATGTCTGGCTCTTTATGATCTTTGGCATTTTCATGTGCATTTTCAGTTACTTTGTGAATTTTTATCCAAAAGCATTAAGAGGTTTTGTTTGGGCTAAAATTGAATCTGTGAGTCATTAATACACTGGCAATTTTGAATTTATGAACATGGTATTTATTTATGTCTTCTACAATGAATCTCAGCAATAGTTTATAGTTTTAAATGCTTAAGTCTTCCATGTCACGTATTTTATTTAGTTCATCCATAAATGTTTTATATTCTTGGGTCATGCTATAAAGAGTGAATTTTAAAAAATAATTCTTTATTGATAAATTTTTTTATAGGAATGTAATTGGATGATATATCTTAATTCTGTATTCTGGGACTTTCTTTTTTATTGATTTTTATTGAGCTCAACATTTTTCTCTGCTCCCCTCCCTGCCTCTCCCTTCCCCATTCAATCCTCCCCCAAGGCCCCCATGCTCCCAATTAACTCAGGAGATCTTGTCTTTTTCTACTTTCTACTTCCCATGTAGATTAGATCTATGTAAGTCTCTCTTAGTGTCCTCATTGTCTAGGTTCTCTGAGATTATGGTTTGTAGGCTGGTTTTCTTTGCTTTATGTTTTAAAACCACCTATGAGTGAGTACATGTGATAATTGTCTTTCTGGGTCTGGGTTACCTCACTCAAAATAATATTTTCTAGTTCCATCCATGTTCCTGCAAAATTCAAGATGGTTCCTTTTTTTCTGTTGTGTAAATGTGCCACATTTTCCTAATCCATTCTTTGGTCGAGGGGCATTTAGGTTGTTTCCAGGTTCTGGCTATGACAAACAAAGCTGCTATGAACATAGTTGAGCACACGTCCTTGTGGCATGATTGAGCATCCTTTGGATATATACCCAAAAGTGGTATTACTGAGTCTTGAGGAAGATTGTTTCCTAATTTTCTGGAAAATCGCCACACAGACATCCAAAAGGCTTGTACCAGCTTCCATTCCCACCAGCAATGCAGAGGTGTTCCCTTTACCCCACAACCTCTCCAGCATAAGTTGTTGTTGTGCCCAGAGCACGTTCCCCCACCCCCCACGAGGGAGACCCCCACGAGGGAGACCACCAGAAAGCAGAGTGGACCAGACTGCAAAATGCAAGGTTAACTCTTTTATTGCAAGTAGAGGCAATTACTCTCTGGACAGGAACTTCCTCTTCATTACCGCGACACAACAAGGTAGAGAGAGAAATTAAAAATTCCTTTGCAGGGTTAGTTTTTAAAAGGTGTAATTTACAAAGAGGCTTTTTGAACTGGCTTTTGGCACGGGTGCAAAGCCTTCTGCCCCCTCCTATCCTGATAAGTCAACTTTCTCCTTGTTTTAGGCATTATCACCAGGTGGCTGGCTGGCTAAATGACCTTGTGCTTGGGTGGAAGGGGGAAAGGAAAGCACTGCTAATCTATTTTTCTAATTTTACAACATTTTGCTAGGAAATTCTTGTCCCTTTGAAAATAAGGGGTGAGGGTCTCTCATGAGGGTCTCTCAGTTGTCATCAATGTTTTTGATCTTGGCCATTCTTACAGGAATAAGATTTCCATCTCAGAGTTGTTTTGATTTGCATTTCTCTGATGACTAAGGATGTTGAACATTTCCTTAAGTGTCTTTCAGCCATTTTAGATTCCTCTGTTGAGAGTTCTCTGTTTAAGTCTGTACTCCATTTTTTAAATTTTTTTTAAATGTGTTCTTTTGGTGACCAATTTCTTGAGATTTTTTTGGGGGGGAGGAGGAAGAAAGGATTTATTTGGCTTACACTTCACTATTGCTCTTCATCACTGAAGGAAGTCAAAACAAGAACTCAAACAGGGCAGAATCCCAAAGGCAGTACCTGATTCAGAGACCATGGAGGTGTATTACTTACAGGCTTGCTCAGCTTACTTTTTTTGTGGATTATTTTTTTAATTTCAGATCAGAAGGGACAGGTAAGATAATTGATAAAGTCACCAAATTTTGAAGTCAATTTAGGATATAAGGTGAGTTCCAGGTCAAGTTGGACCACAGAACAAGATCCTATCTCAAGAAAGCAAAAAGATGAAATTGTAATTTTGCAATGATTATCAAAATTAATCACATTATCTCATTTAAATATCCATTGAAAGAATTGTGCACAGCATGTGATCTCAAAGAGAGTAAAGGAGTATATTCTCTTGTGTAATAGAATTTAAAACAAACAATGTTTTATCTACCAAATGCCTAAATGGTACTGCTTGACATCTGAATACAAAATGGTTTATTACCATATTCACATGTTTCTTTTTTTGTTTTTTTTATTGCTTTATAAATAATAACATTCAAAATTTCCACCTCCTCCCATTTCCCTCCCACTTCCCTATTCTCCCTCCCCCTCCAGTCCTAAGAGAGGGCAGGGTACTCTGCCCTGTGGGAAGTCCAAGGCCCTCCCCCCCTCCATCTAGGCCTAGGAAGGTATGCATCCAAACAGACTAGGATCCCACAAAGCCAGTACACGCAGTAGAATCAAATCCCAGTGCCATTATCATTGGCTTCTCAGTCAGCCTTGATTGTCAGCCACATTCAGAGAGTCCAGTTTGATCACATGCTCATTCAGTCCCAGTCCAGCTGGCTTTGGTGAGCTCCTATTAGATCAGCCCCACTATCTCAGTGGGTGGACTAACTCCTCGTGGTCCTGACTTCCTTGCTCATATTCTCCCTCCTTCGGCTCTTCAACTGGACCTTGGGAGCTCAGTCCAGTGCTCCAATGTGGATCTCTGTCTCTATCTCCATCCATCGCTGGATGAAGGTTCTGTGGTGATATTCAAGATATTCATCAGTGTGGCTATGGGACAAGGCCAGTTCAGGCACCCTCTCCTCTGCTGCCCAAGGACCTTGCTGGGGACATCCCCGTGGACACCTGGGAACCCCTCTAGAGCCAAGTATCTTGTCAACCCTAAAATGACTCCCTTAATTAAGATATCCTCTTCCCTGCTCCTATATCCACCCTTCCTCCATCTCAACCATCCCACACCCCCAAGCTCTCCCTAATCCTCTTCTTCTCCCTTCTATCTCCCCCTCTCCCCTTCTCCCAACCCCACTCCCACCCCCATGCTCCCAACTTTTGCCCTGTGATCTTGTCTGTTTCCAGTTTCCAGGAAGATCTATATATGCTTTTCTTTGGGTCCACCTTCTTATTTAGCTTCTTTAGGATCACGATTTATAGGCTCAATGTCATTTATTTATGGATAGAATCACTAATGAGTGAGTACATACCATATTCATCTTTTTGGATCTGGGTTATCTTACTCAGGATAGTGTTTTCTATTTTCATTCATTTGCATGCAAAATTCAAGATGTCATTTTTTTTAACCACTGGGTAGTTCTCTAATGTGTAGATGTGCCATACTTTCTTTATCCATTCTTCCATTGAGGGACATCTAGGTTGTTTGCAGGTTCTGGCTATTACAAATAGTGCTGCTATGGACATAGTTGAACAAATGCTTTTATAGCATAATTGGGCATCTCTTGGGTATGTTCCCAAGAGTGGTATTGCTGGATCCTGAGGCAGGTTGATTCTCAGTTTCCTGAGAAACTGCCACACGGATTTTGAATGTGGTTGCACAAGTTTGCATTTCCAGCAGAAATGGAAGAATGTTCCCCTTACTCCACACCCTCTCCAGCTTAGGTTATCACTGGTGTTTGTGATTTTAGCCATTCTGACAGGTATAAGATGGTATCTCAGAGTTGTTATGATTTGCATTTCCTTGATCACTAAGAAAGTTGAACATAACCTTAAGTATCTTTTGGCCATTTGAACTTCTTCTGTTGAGAATTCTCTGTTCAGTTCAGTACCTCATTTTTTCATTGAGTTATTTAGAAATTTAACATCTAATTTGTTGAGTTCTTTATGTATTTTGGAGGTCAGACCTTTGTCTGATGCAGGGTTGGTGAAGATCTTCTCCCATTCAGTAGGTTGCCTTTTCATCTTAATGACAGTGTCCTTCGCTTTACAGAAGCTTCTCAGTTTTAGGAGATTCCATTTATTCATTGTTGCTCTTATTGCCTGTGCTACTGTGGTTAAACGTAGGACATGGTCTCCTGTGCCCATGTGTTGCAGACTCTTCCCACTTTTTCTTCTACCAGGTTTAGTGTGGTCAGATTTATATTGAAGTCTTTGTTAAAGAAAGCATATTTAACAAATGGTGCTGGCATAACTGGATGCCAACCTGTAGAAGAATGAAAATACATCCATATCGATCACCGTGCACAAAACCCAAGTCCAAATGGATTAAAGATGCTTTCTTTCTTCTATTATATAATTTTAGCTCCTTTGTCAAAAATCAGGTATTCATACTTTTGTGGATTAATAATCAGATCTTCGATTCGATTCCATTGGTCAATGTCTCTGTTTTTATGCCAATACCAAGCTGTTTTCATTACTGTATCTCTGTAATATAGTTTGATGTCAGGGATGGTAATGACTCCCGAAGTTCCTTTATTGTATAGGATTGTTTTGGCTATCCTGTTTTTTCCCCTCCCAAATAAAGTTCATTATTATTCTTTCAAGGTCTGTGAAGAATTTTGTTGGGATTTTGATGGGGATTGCTTTGAATCTATAGATTGCCTTTGGTAGAATTGCCATTTTTACTATGTTGATCCTCCCAATCCAAGAGCATGGGAGATCCTTCCATTTTCTGGTATCCTCTTCAATTTCATTCTTCAAAGCCTTAAAGTTCTTGTCAAATAGATCTTTCACTTCCTTGGTTAGTGCTACCCCAAGATACTTTATGCTATTTGTGGCTATTGTGAAAGGTGATGCTTCTCTGATTTCCCTCTTTGCTTCTTTATTCTTTGTGTATATGAGGGCGACTGATTTTTTGAATTGATCTTGTATCCTGCCTCATTACTGAAGGTATTTATCAGCTTTAGGAGCTTTTTGGTAGAGTTTTTGGGGTTACTGATGTATACTATCATATGATCTGCAAATAATGAAAATTTGGCTTCTTCCTTTCCAATTTGAATCCCCTTGATTTCCTTATGTTGTCTTATTGCTATTGCTAGAACTTCAAACAATATATTGAAGAGGTATGGAGAGAGTGGACAGCCTTGTCTTGTTTTTGATTTTATTGGAATGGCCTTGAGTTTCTCTCCAATTAATTTGATATTAGCTGTCCGCTTGCTGTATATTGCTTTTATTATATTTAGATATGAACCTTGTATCCCTAATCTCTCCAAAACCTTTATCATAAAGGGGTGTTGAATTTTGTCAAATGCTTTTTCCACATCTAATGAAATGATCATATGGTTTTTTTTTCTTTCAGTTTCTTTATATGATGGATTAAGTTGATAGATTTTCATATGTTGAACCAGTCCTGCATCTCTGGGATGAAGCCTACTTGATCATAATAGATATTTTTTTTATGTGTTCTTAAATTTGGTTTCCCAGTATTTTATTGAGAATTTTTGCGTCGATGTTCATGAGTGAGATTGGTCTCTAATTTTCTTTCTTGATTAAGTCTTTGTGTGGTTTTGGTATCAGGGTGACTGCAGCTTCATAAAAGGAGTTTGGCATTGACTCTTCTGTTTCTATATTGTGAAACACATTAAGGAGTATAGGTATTAGCTCTTAGAAGTTCTGGTAGAATTCTGCATTAAAACCATCTGGTCCTGGGATTTTTTTGGTTGGGAGGTTTTTAATGACAACTTCTATTTCCTCTCGACTTATAGGTCTATTTAAATTGTTTACCTGGTCTTGATTTAATTTTAGTATATGGTACTTATCTAAAAACGTGTCCATTTCTTTTACATTTTTCCAATTTTGTGGCATATAGGCTTTTGTAGTAAGACCTAATGATCCTCTGAATATCCTCAGTGTCTGTAGTTATGTCCCCCTTTTCATTTCTGATCTTGTTAATTTGCATGTTCTCTCTTTGCCTTTTGATTAGTTTGGATAGGGGTTTGTCAATCTTGTTGATTTTCTCAAAGAAGCAGCTCTTTGTTTCATTGATTCTTTGGATTGTTTTCTGTGTTTCTGTTTTGTTGATTTTAGCCCTCAGTTTGATTACTTCCAGTCTTCCACTCTTTTTGTGTGAGTCTGTTTCTTTTTTTCTAGAGCTTTTAGCTGAGCTGTTAAGTCTCTAATGTGAGCTTTCTCAATTTTCTTTATGTGGGCACATAGCAATGAACTTTCCTCTTAGCACTGTTTTTTTTAGTGTCCCATAGGTTTGGGTATGTTGTGTCTTTATTTTTGTTGAATTTAAGGAAGACTTTATTTTCTTTCTTTATTTCTTCCCTGACCCAGGTGTGGTTCAGTAGTTGACTGTTCAGTTTCTATGAATTTGTAGGTTTTCTGGGGGTAGAATTGTTGAATTCTAACTTTATTCCATGGTGATCTTATAAGACACAGGTGGTTACTATGATTTTTTTGTATCTGTGGATGTTTGCTCTGTTACCAAGTATGTGATCAATTTTCAAGAAGGATCCATGAGATGCAGAGAAAAATGTATATTCTTTTCTGTTTGGGTGAAATGTTCTATAGATGTCTGTTAAGTTCATTTGATTCATTACATCTGTTAGTTCTCTTATTTCTCTGTTAAGTTTCTGTCTGGTTGACCTGCCCATTGGTGAGAGAGGAGTGTTGAAATCTCCCACTATTAGAGTGTGGAGTTTGATGTGTGCTTTGAGTTCTAGTAATGTTTCTTTTACATATGTGGGTTCTTTTATATTAGGGGCATAGATATTCAGGATAGAGACTTCCTCATGATGAATTGTTTCTGTTATGAGTATAAAGCATCCATCTCCATCTCTTCTGATTGATTTTAGTTTGAAATCAATCTTGTTAGATATTAGTATAGCCACACCCACTTGTTTCTTAGGTCCATTTGATTGGAAAACCTTTTCCCAACCTTTTACTCTCAGGTAATGTCTGTCTTTGAGGTTGAGGTGTGTTTCTTGTAAACAGCAGAATGTTGGATCCTGTTTTCATATCCATTCTCTTAACCTGTGCCTTTTTATAGGTGAATTAATGCCTTTTTATAGGTGAATTGATATTAAGTGATATTAATGACCATTGGTTGTTAACTATTTTTTTATGGTAGTGTTTGTGTGTTTCCCTTCTTTGAGTTGTACTGGTAGAGGGTTGTCAGATGTCTGTGTTATTATGGGTGTTGTTGGATTTCTTGGGTTGTGGCTTTCCTTCTAGTACTTTCTGTAAGGCTGGGTTTGTGGCTACGTATTATTTAAATCTTTTTTTGTCATGGAATAACTTGTTTTCTCCATTGATGATGGAAGAAAGCTTTGCCTGGTATAGTAGTCTGTGTTTCCAACCATGGTCTCTTAGTGTCTGCAGCATATCTATCCAATACCTTCTGGCTTTCATGGTTTCCATAGAGAAGTTAGGTGTGATTCTGATAGGTTTACCTTTATATGTTACTTTACACTTTTCCTTTGTAGTTCTTAATATTCTTTCTTTTTTCTGTCTGTTTTGTGTTTTGATTATTATATGGTAATGGGACTTTTTTTTTTGATCCAGTCTGTTTTTGTGTTCTGTATGCTTCTTGTACCTTCATAGGAATATCTTTCTTTAGTTTGGGAAAGTTTTTTTCTATAATTTTGTTGAATATATTTTCTGGGCCTTTGAGCTGGAATTCTTCTCCTTCCTCTACCCCTATTATTCTTAGGTTTGGTCTTTTCATGGTGTCCCTAATTTCCTGGATATTTTATGTTAAGAATTTGTTGGATTTGTGATTTTCTTTGATCAATGTGTTCATTTCCTCTATAGTATCTTCAGTGCCTGAGATTCTTTCTTCTATTTCTTGTATTCTTTTAGTTATACTTGTCTCTGTAGTTCCTGTTCGTTTACCCAGAGTTTCCATATCCAGCCATCCCTCGGTTTGTATTTTCTTTATTGCCTCCATTTAGGTCTTCAAGTCTTGAACTGTTTCCTTTTCTTGTTTGATTGTTTTTTTCTTAGTTTTCTTGTGTATCTTTGAGGGATTTATTAATTTCTTCTAACTTTTTGTTTGTCTTCTCTTCTATTTCTTTAAAGGAGTTTTTCACATCCTGTTTAAGGGCCTCTATCATTTTCATAATGTAGTGTTTATAGGTGATTTCTTCTACTTCTTCTGGATTAGGGTGTTTAAGGCTTCCCGTTGCATGTTTGCTGAATTCTGGTGTTGTCATGTTGCTTTTCAGGTTGTTGGAGGAATTCTTGCATTGGTGCCTGCCCATCTCTTTCTTCAAATGCAGCCAGGAGAGTCTTGTCATCTTGGTCCAATCTTTGCTGCTACTGACTGTGTACTTGGGGGATTTTCTTGGTCTGCTCTCTCTTAGGACACTTCAGCACTGTAGCTGGCTCTCAGATCCCCTCCACCCTGAAGCAGGCTGTGCTGGTGGATCTAAGGACCCAGCAGATGGAAAAAAGTGCTTGGGGGCAAGATGGTATGGGGTAACTAAAGAAAGCCAGTAACCAGGGAGACACCCTGCTGTATAGCAGAAACTATTAGGGAAATAGAGGGGACCTGTACTCTGTTCCTGGGACCATCTATCTGGGCAGGCAAACACTTACCCCTCTGGATGGATCTCCTCAGTACAGGAGCAGGAACTCTTGTTGGGCCAAGGACCTCACAGACCTCTTGAGTTCTTTATACAAAAAAAGAGATTTTTGTATTTTGGAAATCAGACATCTGTCTGGTATGGGTTAGTGAAGATCTTTTCCCATTCTGTAGGCTGTAGTTTTGTCTTGTTGAACTGTCCCTTGCTTTACATAAGCTTTTAAGCTTTAGGGGGTCCCATTTATTAATTGTTTTTCTCAGTGTCTGTGCTGCTGGGGTTATATTTAGGAAGTGGTCTCCTGTGCCAATGCGTTAAAAGTGTACCTCCCACTTTCTCTTCTATAAGGTTCAGTGTGGCTGGCTTTATGTTGAGGTCTTTGATTCATTTGGACTTGAGTTTTGTGCATGATGATAGATATGGGTTTATTTTCATTCCTCTACATGTTGATATCTAGGTATGACAGCACCATTTGTTAAATATGCTTCCTTTTTTCATTTGATTTTTTTGCCTCTTTTTCAAAAATCAGGTGTTTGAAGGTGCATGGATTAATATGTAGGTCTTCTATTTGGTTCCATTGGTCCTCCTGTCTGTTCTTATGCCAGTACCAGGTTGTTTTTATTACTGTAGCTCTGTAGTAGAGTTTGATTTGAAGTCAAGAGATTGTGATGCCTCCAGATATTCTTTATTGTACAGGATTGTTTTGGCTATCCTGAGTTTTTTCTTTTCCATTTGAAGTTGAGTTTCATTCTTTCGAGGTCTGTGAAGAATTTTGCTGGAATTTTGATGGGCATTGCATTGAATTTGTAGATTGCTTTTGATAAGATTGCTATTTTTACTATGTTAATTCTACATAGCCAACAGCATGGCAGTTCTTTCAACTTTATGATGTCTTCTTTAATTTCTTTTTTTAACACTAGTTCATTCTTTATTCTATTTCTGAAAACATTCATATTAGATGTAGATAGTTTCAATACATGAATTTGAGGTTTGGCACAATCATCCATAAAATAGTGTTTTGTGTTTATGTGCTTTGTTATGGCACTGGAGTTGAATTTTTTATCTTTTTATGTATTCCCATGTTTTTAACCTTTATGAAATGTTGCTATGGCCCTTATAATTTATATTACTTAAACATGCAGAAAATATTTAGGGATCAATCTGACATCAGAATTGTATGGCCCATATCAATTTACATCATATTGCTTCTCTGTTATGGGTCCACTAAAATTTCCAGTCACACACATCGTGGTCAACAAAACATTTCAATTATGAAAGCATAGAAAAACGAATCATCACAACAAGTTGGACTTCTCTTTAGAGACCAACCACTTGCAAAGGAAAAATTAGGTTTTTTTCCCCAAAGGAGTCTCACTGGGTTTGTCAATATTACTTAATGGTGGGTCTCCTGACCAGCAAGAGATGCTAACACAAAATTAAATCAATGGTGTTTTTAAAGTTAATTTTTATCTCATGTTGTGTTGTTTGTTTGATTTGTTTTTTTAACTTACTGATCTTTTGCTTATATATTATGGTTTCCAGCTTTCTGTTTTTAAGTATATTGTGTGTATATGTTTCTTTTCCATTCTGGTTTGCTTTTTCATCTGCCTATTTGTTTTCTATTTATTTATTTATTTATTTATTTATTTATTTATTTATTTATTTATTTAAGATTTCTGCCTCCTCCCCACCACTGCCTCCCATTTCCCTCCCACTCCACCAATCAACTCTCCCTCTTTCATCAGCTGGAAGAGCAATCAGGGTTTCCTGCCCTGTGGGAAGTCAAGGACCACTCACCTCCTTCCAGGTCTAGTTAGGTGAGCATCCAAACTGCCTAGGCTCCCACAAAGCCAGTACATGCAGTAGGATCAAATCCCAGTGCCATAGCTTCTCTAGGATCGCGAATTATAGGCTCAATGTCCTTTATTTATAGCTAGAAACCAAATATGAGTGAGAACATCCCATGTTCCTCTTTTAGGGCTGGCTTACCTCACTCAGGATAGTGTTTTCGATTTTTGTCCATTAGCATGCAAAATTCAAGATGTCATTGTTTTTTACTGCTGAGTAGTACTCTAATACGTATATATTCCATACTTTCTTCACCCATTCTTCCATTGAAGGGCATCTAGGTTGTTTCCAGGTTCTGGCTATTAAAAACAATGCTGCTATGAACATAGTTGAGCATATACTTTTGTTGTATGATAGGGCATCTCTTGGGTATATTCCCAAGAGTGGTATTGCTGGGTCCATGGGTAGGTTGATCCCAAATTTCCTGAGAAACTGCATACTGCTTTCCAAAGCGGTTGCACAAGTTTGCATTCCCACCAGCAATGGATGAGTGTACCCCTTTCTTCACAACCTCTCCAGCAAAGGCTATCATTGGTGTTTTTGATTTTAGCCATTCTGACCGGTGTAAAGTCAGAACTGGTTAAAGCTGTCTTGATTTGCATTTCCCTGATTGCTAAGGAGGTTGAGCATGTCCTTAAGTGTCTTTTGGCCATTTGAAATTCTTCTGTTGAGAATTCTCTGTTCAGTTCAGTGCCCCATTTTTAATTGGGTTAATCAGCATTTTAAAGTCTAGTTTCTTGAGTTCTTTATATATTTTGGAGATTAGACCTTTGTCAGTTGCAGGGTTGGTGAAGATCTTCTCCCGTCAGTAGGTTGCCTTTTTGTCTTAATGACAGTGTCCTTTGCTTTACAGAAGCTTCTCAGTTTCAGGATGTTCCATTTATCAATGTTGTTTTTAATGTCTGTGCTGCTGGGGTTATACATAGGAAGCGATCTCCTGTGCCCATATGTTGTAGAGTACTTCCCACTATCTCTTCTATCAGGTTCAGTGTGTTCGGACTGATATTGAGGTCTTTGATCCACTTGGACTTGAGTTTTGTGCATGTGTGATAGATATGGATCTATTTTCATTCTTCTACAGGTTGACATTCAGTTGTGCCAGCACCATTTGTTGAAGATGCGTTCTTTCCTCCATTGTATACTTTTAGCTCCTTTATCAAAAATCAGGTGTTCATATGATTGAGGGTTAAAATCGGTATCTTCTATTTGATTCCATTGGTCGACTTCTCTGTTTTTATGCCCATACCAAGCTGTTTTCAATACTGTAGCTCTGTAAGAGTTTGAATTCAGGGATGGTAATGCCTCCAGACGATCCTTTATTGTATTGTTTTGGCTATCCTGGGTTTTTTGTTTTTCCATATAAAGTTGATTTTTGTCTTCTCAAGATTTGTGAAGAATTTTGATGGGACCTTGATGGGGATTGCATTGAATTTATAAGTTGCCTTTGGTAGAATTGCCATTTTTACTATGTTGTTCCTCCCAATCCAAGAGCATGGGAGATCCTTCCATTTTCTGGTTTCCTCTTCAATTTCTTTCTTTAAAGACTTAAAGTTCTTGTCAAATAGATCTTTCACTTTCTTGGTTAGAGTTACCCCAAGATATTTTATGTTATTTGTGGCTATCGTGAAAGGTGAAGCTTCTCTGATTTCCCTCTCTGCTTCCATATCCTTTGTGTATAGGAGGGCAACTGATTATTTGGAGTTGATCTTGTATCCTGCCAAGGTTACCAAAGGTGTTTATCAGCTGTACGAGTTCTTAGTTGGAGTTTTTGGGGTCGCTTATGTACACTATCATATCATCTGCAAATAATGAAAGTTTGACTTCTTCCTTTCCAATTCGACTCCCTTAATCCCCTTATGTTGTCTTATTGCTATTGCTAGAACTTCAAGCACTATATTGAAGAGGTATGGAGAGAGTGGACAGCCTTGTCTTGTTCCTGATTTTAGTAGGATGGCTTTGAGTTTCTCTCCGTTTAATTTGATGTTAGCTGCCGGCTTGCTGTAAATAGCTTTTATAATATTTAGGTATGACCCTTTTATCCCTAATCTCTCCAAGACCTTTATCATAAAGGGATGTTGAATTTTGTCAAATGCATTTTCAGCATCTAATGAAATGATCATATGGTTTTTTCTTTCAGTTTATTTATATGATGGATTCCATTGATAGACTTTCATTTGTTGAACCAGCCCTGAATCTTTGGTATGAAGCCTACTTGATCATGATGGATATTTTTTGATGTGTTCTTGGATTTGGTTTGCAAGTATTTTATTAACTGGAGCACTGGACTGAGATCTCAAGGTCCCAATGAGGAGCAGAAGGAGGGAGAACATGAGCAAAGAAGTTGGGACCACGAGGGGTGCACCCACCCACTGAGACAGTGGTGCTGATCTATTGGGAGCTCACCAAGGCCAGCTGGACTGTGACTGAAAAAGCATGGGATAAACCGGACTCTCTGAACATGGCGAACAATGAGGACTGATGAGAAGCCAAGGACAATGGCATGGGGTTTTGGTCCTACTTAATGTGCTGGTTTTGTGGGAGCCTAGCCAGTTTGGATGTTCACCTTCCTAGACATGGACGGAGGGGGGAGAACCTTGGACTTCCCACAGGGCAGGGAACCCTGACTGCTCTTTGGACTGGAGAGGGAGGGGGAGAGGAGTAGGGGGAGGGGGAGAAGGGTTGGAGGAGGGAGAGAAGGCTGCGAGGAGGGGGAGGGAAATGGGAGGCTGGGAGGAGGCGGAAACTTGTTTTTTTTCCTTTTTTCAATAAAAAAAATTTTGCATCCATGTTTATGAGTGAGATTGGTCTGTAATTCTCTTTCTTGGTTGAGTCTTTGTACAGTTTTGGTATCAGGGTAATTTTAGCCTCATAAAAAGAGTTTGGCAATGACCCTTCTGTTTATATTATGTGGAGTACTTTGAGGTGTATAGGAATTAGCTCTTCTTGAAAGTTCTGGTAGAATTCTGCACTAAAAGCATTTGGCCCTGGGCTTTTTTTGGTTGAGAGATTTTTGATGGCAGCTTCTATTTCCTCACAGATTATAGGTCTACTTAAATTGCTTACCTGGTCTAGATTTTAATTTTAGTATATGGTATCTATCTTAAAAATTGTCCATTTCTCTTATATTTTCCAATTTTGTAGAGTACAGGTTTCTGTAATAAGACCTAATGATTCTCTGAATTTCCCTAGTGTCTGTTGTTATGTCTCCCTTTTCATTTCTGATTTTTTTAATTTGGATGTTCTCTCTCCACAAGATAGTCTATGACAAAAACAGATTTAAATAATATGTATCCACAAACCCAGCCTTATAGAAAGTACTAGAAGGAAAACCTCAACCCAAGGAAGCTAACTACAGCCACAATAACACAGACATCTGTAAATACCCCACCAGCATAACCCAAAGAGAAGAACAGAGAAACACTACTACCAAAAACTAACTGGAGTTAACAACCACTGGTTATTAATATCGCTTTAATATCAATGGACTCATTTCACCTATAAAAAGGCACAGACTAAGAGAATGGACATGAAAACAGGATCCAGCTTTCTGCTGTTTACAAGAAACACACCTCAACCTCAAAGTCAGATACTACCTCAGAGTTAAGGGTTGGGAAAAAGTTTTCCAATCTAATGGACTTAATAAACAAGCGGGTGTGGCTATCCTAATATCTAACAAAATTAATTTCAAACTAAAATCAATCAGAAGAGATGGAGAAGGACAGTTTATACTCATAACAGAAACAATTCATCAAGATGAAGTCTTAATACTGAATATCTATGTCCCTAATACAAGAGCACCCACATATGTAAAAGAAACATTACTAAAACTTAAATTGCACATCAAACCCCACACACTAATAGTAGGAGATTTCAGCACTCCTCTCTTGCCAATGGACAGGTCAATCAGATAGAAACCTAACATAGAAATAAGAGAACTAACGTGTAATAAGTCAAATGAACTTAACAGACATCTATAGAACATTCCACCAAAACCAAAAAGAATATACCTTCTTCTCAGCACCTCATGGAACCTTCTCTAAAACTGATCACATACTTGGTAACAAAGAAAACTTCAACAGATACAAAAAATTGTAGTAACCACCTGAATCTTATTGGATCACCATGGAGTAATGTTAGAATTTAACAACAATACTACTCCCAAAAAGCCTACAAACTCTTGGAAACTGAACAGTCAACTACTAAACCACCCCTGGGTCAAGGAAGAAATAAAGAAAGAAATTAAAGTCTTCCTTGAATTCAACAAAAATGAAGGCACAACACATCCAAACCTATGGGACACTATGAAAGCAGTATTAAGAGGAAAGTTCATAGCACTAAGTGCCCACTTAAAGAAAATGGAGAAAGCTCACGTTAGCGACTAGAAAAAAAGAAGCAGACTCACCCAGGAGGAGTAGAAGACTGGAAATAATCAAATTGAGGGCTGAAACCAACAAAATAGAAACACAGAAAATAATACAAAGAATCAATGAAACAAAGAGATGGTTCTTTGAGAAAATCAACAAGATTGACAAACCCTTATCCAAACTAATTAAAAAGCTTAATCGCTTCACTTTTTGCTATTGATCTTGAGGCAAAATGCTCTTTCATATGATTGCTAAAAGCAAAGTGTGACTGGAGCCACATGGGGGCAGCAGACACTTGGCTTTTCTAAGTTTGTTGCTGGAAGAGAGGTTTTGGGCTTTAATTCTCTTTAATCTATGAGTTGTTCTGAACTGCCAGACTGGGAGCAGAGACTTCCATCAGAATATTAACACCCAAAATCTCATTTGATAATCAGAAACTGCTTAAACCTTGCAATTTTGTTGGGCATGGTTTGTAGTAATAAGGGAACATATGCAGGAGGATTATGAGTTCAAGGCCAGACTATTTTATATAGCAAGACCCTGTCTCAAATAAATTAATTGAATAAGTAAATATATAAATCCATTATATATATTTTTTTCTAATACTTCCTTGTATAAGGTGCAAGCTTTTCTTTTCTTTTTTCTTTTTTTATTTTTTTATTGAGAAAAGGAAAAAAAAACAAGTTTCCACCTCCTCCCAGCCTCCCATTTCCCTCCCCCTCCTCCCACCCTTCTCCCCGTCCTCCCACCCTTCTCCCCCTCCCCCAACTCCTCTCCCCCTCCCTCTCAAGTCCAAAGAGCAGTCAGGGTTCCCTGCCCTGTGGTAAGTACTAGGTCCTCCCCCCTCCGTCCATATCTAGGAAGGTGAACATCCAAACTGGCTAGGCTAAAATAAAAAAAAACACCAATGATAGCCTTTTCTGGAGAGGCTGTGGAGGAAGGGGTACCCTCATCCATTGCTGGTGGGAATGCAATCTTGTGCAACCACTTTGGAAAGCAGTGTTCCGGTTTCTCAGGAAATTCGGGATCAACCTACCCCTGGACCCAGCAATACCACTCCTGGGAATATATCCAAGAGATGCCCTATCATATGACAAGGGCATTTGTTCAACTATGTTCATAGCAGTATTATTTGTAATAGCCAGAACCTGGAAACAACCTAGATGCCCTTCAATGGAAGAATGGATGAAGAAAGTGTGGAATATATACACATTAGAGTACTACGCGGCAGTAAAAAACAATGACTTCTCGAATTTTGCATGCAAATGGATGGAAATAGAAAACACTATACTGAGTGAGATAACCCAGACCCAAAAAGATGAACATGGGATGTACTCACTCATAATTGGTTTCTAGCCATAAATAAGGGTCACAGAGTCTACAATTGGTGAACCTAAAGAAGCTGAGTAAGAAGGTGAACCCAAGGAAAAACATATAGTTATCCTCTTGGCTATGGGAAGTAGACAAAATTGCCGGGGAGAAAATTAGGATCTTGGGGGTGGGGTGGGATTGGGGTAAGGGGAGAAGGGGAGAGAAAAGGGAGAAGGGGAGGATGGGGGGAACTTGGGGAAAAAGGATGATTGGGATAAAGGAAGGGTGGATAGGGGAGTACGGAAGCACAATTCTTAGTTAAGGGATCCACCTTGGGGTTGGAAAGAGACTTGAACCTAGAGTGGTTCCCAGGAGCCCAAGACTATGTCCTCAGTTAGTTCCTTGGGCAGCTGAGGATAGGGAACCTGAAATGACCCTATCCTATAGCAATACTGACGAATGTCTTGCATATCACCATAGAACCTTCATCTGGTGATGGATGGAGATAGAGACAGAGACCCACACTGGAGCAATGGACTGAGCTCCCAAGGTCCCAATGAGGAGCAGAAGGAGGGAGAACATGAGCAGAGAAGTCGGGACCTCGAGGGGTGCACCCACCCACTGAGACAGTGGAGCTGATCTATTGGGAGCTCACCAAGGCCAGCTGGACTGTGACTGAAAAAGCATGGGATAGGGCCGGACTCTCTGAACGTGGCGAACAATGAGGGCTGATGAGAAGCCAAGGACAATGGCACGGGGTTTTGATCCTACTTAATGTGCTGGCTTTGTGGGAGCCTAAATCTATTATATACACATAAATGAATAATAAATAAATGCATAAATAATTAGAATTTTCCTTTTCTTTCATAACGGTTGCCTTCTTCTTAGAGGCCACTAAGTGTATAGGACTGTTGCTTAGCAACTAGAATATTCTTGGACAATCATAGTCCTTATTATTTGGAGCATAATAAATGTTTATTGTGTTGGGCATCCTCAGATGGCAACTAGTTCAACTCAATGCACTGTCTCTAATCTTACAGCATCTCATCCAAAGGAAGAACTGCATTTCTTGAGCAGTGCACTGTTTACCAGATCTGCATGTTTGATGTGGTTCTCCATTCATGATTTTAAGGAATGACCACTCCCTGGCATCCCATAGCACTTTGTAAGTTATTGACTCTGGGAGAAGTAAAGTTGGCACAGTCACTTTTGTCTGCCATCACGGTGCTGTAGGTGGAGGTTTGAGTTTAGACAGTCAAGGGGACAGTGGTGAAGTTTGGATACCTGTGTATAGTAAGTATTCCATCATCCAACCTTCTCCCTAGCAGCCCAAATATCAGGGCCCTTGTGGACGGAGGGAGGGAGGTACTTGTGTCCTTACTAGCAGTTGCCTAACTAGTTTTTTCACTAGCACCTTCACCATTTGTTTCAATGTGTTTTAGAGGCTGCTGGGAATGGAATCCAGGGTCTCACACATGCCAGTCAAACAGCCTACTACTGAATTATACCCCAGACCTATTTGGGTGTTTTGTGAATGCCCACTTTTCCTTAGTTGTTTTGTTACTTGTGTTTATTTAGTATTTGTATGCATAGGAAGGGTGCTTCCTGTAGATGTTGTAGATGCGTGTAGATGTTGGTTTATGCCCAGGGCACCCTTTTTTTTCTATTTTATTCCTCCTCCCAATCTAATTCCTGTGGTCTTAGCATTTAGTGTTAGGCATGGCCTGTGACAAATACTCCCACCCAATGTAGATCTACTTATGATGGGCTGCTTGCTACACTTAGTCTGACTGTCAGTACAAGGACCACACATCTTCCTCTTCAATAGGACTGTGACTGTGTTCCTACACTGAAGCCCTTGTATGAGAGACAGATTGCCCCCTTCAGCTATCAGACTATCTCAGCTTTTTTCCTACTTGCAAAATTAGTGTATGTAACAGGAATTTGGGCTGTGAGAGCTGGAGCTGAACTCTAAAGAAAAGATCTGAAAGGTTTACACTTGACACCCATCAAAGGATTGGACTTATGGGCATGTCAGGAGCCAATTTCCTCCTAAAATCATTACAGGAACCATCACCCTGGGGAGTCTGCAGAGAACCCCACACCCTTAATTGTGTTAGGAATAGTTCTATTGACAGAGCCTACCCCACACCCAAATTGGCTGTTAATGGGAGCTATCTGTTAGTGGAACCCCCCCCCCCCCACATTCCAAACTATCTAGGGATCTAGGTGTGTCAACTCGTGACTTCTTGGCCTACAGTGACCTGACCGAAGATAACCTCCTGCCTACGTGACCAACTCGGACCATGTGACCAACGTGAACCACGCGGCAAGACCCCAGGCCCCTGTGCCCATCCCCCAACTCTTTACCCTATAAAAGTTGTACCCCGTCTCTAATAAACTGAGGCTTTGACAAGAATTCTCGTTTAGCCTCCTTCGGCTTTCCTAGCTCATATCTTCCAGGTAGTGCCTCTCCGTGACCCTAGAATAACTGAACTGCTAGGTGGGTTACTAACCCTAGACTAAGTAACCCGCCAAGGCAATCAACATGGGCAGAGAATTTCCTGCACCTGGATTCTTTTCCCTTTCCAAATGGGAGTTCTTTCAGATGCCATTTTTCTAAAGTAGAAACCCTTGTTATAAAGAATGAAGACAGCTGGGGTTCAGGGCCTCTTTCCTCTAGGAAAGGACAGTTAGCTTGCCTCACACTTATATTTCCATCTGTGCTAGCTTTTGTCTCGTGACTGTTTATAAGTTGCCACTGGAGACTGTTGTCCCACTCCATTTGGCTATGTCTAAATACATCCATTTTCCTTTTCATCAATTTCTGTTTCCTAATCTCTTTTAAAATGTGGAGAAAACTAAAGGCAGCAGGTTTAAGAACCCAAGTGCCTGATAGCTGAGCTATAAAAGCTCCTGACGGTCAGAGCCCTGTTTCACTGGGCTCTGTCTCTAGAGTCTAGCAGAGTTTCCTGCAGAAAGCTTTATAAAACGAGTAGAGGCATTGGTACATTTATCACTGAATGAGATGTTTTTCTTCTCTTCCTTTCCCAAGTTAAAGGCTTTAATTTATTTTTTTAATCCCTCTTAGAAAGTTATTTTTAAAATAAGCAGTCAGTTTCTACCTCCCACACAAGGAACATTCAAGAATACCAATCAACTATAGTTTGCAAGTAGAATTTGCTGGAGCAGGAAGTTTTAGTGCGAATGAAATGCCACCAATATTTCAGGCACTATCAGGTCCAATGGGGAAATAGCCAAGCTCTAGGCATGTAGCTCTGTGATTCCTCATGTCATCAGCAGCCAATATTGTGATATAAAGGTGAATGGCTTCCAGAAGTTTCTTTGTGTACTAACGTTGCTCTTCTCCAATTCCCACTGCATCCCTGAAAGACAAGCAAGAAAATTTGATAATTTCTTTCTTCACTTTTCTCTCCCTCTTTCCCTCCCTCCCTCCCTCTCTCTCTCTCACTCCCCTTAGAGGTGGAGAGTTGAAACACAGAGAAAGGTTAAGAAAATTGTCTAACATCATTTAAAAGAAAACATTCAAGTCAGGACTCAGTCTGGTACTTATTCCACAAAGCTGTGCTTTCTATCACTTAAGGAGATCTGAGTTTTAGTGAATTCATGGCATATGGGGTGTAATAATCAAAGTGACTGGCATTTTCTGTAATTTGTGATTGTTATGCCCAGTCTGTGAGGACCCAAAAAGACCACAAGGGAGACCAACTCACCGAAATGCAAAAGCAAGGCTTATTGTGTGCACAATACAAGCTGGCAGGGACCTTGTCAAAACAACTGGTGCAATATTAGCAAGAAGAGGTATCCCGCCCTTCTAGAGGGTATTATTTAAAGGCAAAATGCAGAAAAGTTGCATTAGCAGGGTGTGTGCTGACAGGTGATCCTATCTACAATGGTTGGAATGTTAGGGATTTCCTTTGGATATTTTGTACTGGGGTGGTGCCTGGGTAGTCTCACTTTGTGGTCTTTATTGGAACCAGGTATTGCCTCACGGTAAACTACTGAGACTCAGGCTTCTATTGAGCTTGTGATGGCTGAGTCCTACAATGATCTGGTGGGGAATAGGCCATTTATACTTCTGAATAGCTTCACAATGCTTAACTGTGGAGTAAAGGAACTTGACATAAGTAAATATGGGTGTGGGGATTATTATTGTAAAAATAAAATGGTGCAGTTATGTGAGGGGCCTGTGGGCCAGGAGGGGCAGTGTGTCCCAGGCAGGGAGCTGCTGCACAGCGGGTGAGAGGCAGAGACCTATTAGGCATGTCATACAGAGTGAGGTTGAATATTTATTTAGTGGGTTATGGAGGGGAAAGGGAAAGGAGGAAGGGGAGAAGTTAGAAGAGCAGTGAGGCAGAGAGAGAGAGAGAGAGAGAGAGAGAGAGAGAGAGAGAGAGAGAGACAAAAAAAGGAGGGGGAAAGGGATGACATGGGGATAAGGGAGAGAGGCAGAAGCTACCTCTGGGAGAGAGACAGAAAAGGGAGCACAGGGAGGGGTTGGAAGAGGGTGAGGCTTGTCTCTTAAAGGGACAGGGTACCCAGGTGACAGACCAGGCCAGCAGATCATAACAGGGATAGTGTTTTTTTTTTCATTTATTTATTCTGCCATCTCTACTCAAATTCTCTCTCTCTCTCCCTTCCAGCTCCATCTGTACTCCAAACTGTTGCTTTTGTATCTTCCCTGGCATTTTAAAAATGAGTGGCATGATTATATTCTAAAAGTTAGCATATGGGGGCAGGAAAAGATATTATTGTCTGACTTCTCCATGAGTAGAGAAATCCATAGTCCATTATTGTTCATCCCTAGTGGTTGGCAGTTGGTGGACACTCATCTGAAAACAAAGAAAACTTTCTTTCAGTCTAGGTTTATGTTTTTCAATTCCACGAAGACTTGTTGATTCAGCCATCCAGTGAAATTTTGTGAATTTAAAAATTTCAAAATGACCTGACCAATGTCTTCTGTCTTTAATGGGGCCTTCTTGAAATTACCTAGTTTGAGCAAGAAGGAAACACAAAACACACAAAAAACCTACTTAGGAGTTTATTAGAGGGGGAGGTATACAGGCCTGGGGAATCAGTGTGCAGAGATAGAGACAGAGAGAAAGACACCCAGAGAGAGGTGGGGGAGGAGAGATGGAAGTTGTCTCTTCAAGAGGGAGATAGAAAAGGAAGAGTCAGGCTGCAAGCAAGAAGGAAGATCTGCCTGCTTCAGTGGACAGGAGAGGGAGTGGCATCGTTTGTCATTCACATCTTTTTTTTTAATAATAAAAAGGTGGGAGGTTAGTCACCACAGGTTATAGGAATCGAGGCAGCAGATTCTTAAGACTACTTTCTGTTAATTTATGGGCATCGTCTTTGGGGGGAGGGACCTGAGAAAGCTGGGTGCTGGTCACATCCTGGCATAGCTGGTCTGTTTGTTCCTGTCCAGTGTTTGTGGAATGGAAACGTTTGGCGTCTCTTACACCTGTTTAAGGTATTGGCAGAACAGATAATGTTAAGTTTAGGAAAAAATTTTTTTAGGACCAGGTAATTGAGTGGTGTGTATATAACCTGGTTAAGGTAAATCCTTCAATTAAGCTCCCTGGAACTCACAAGAATTCTTTGGGTTTGTGGAAACAGAAGTTTTAGACATATACATTGTATAAACAGTAGCATATTTATGTCAGAATGACTGTGACAAATATTTTTGCACAATGAAAATTATTTTTAAGACTATGGAAGGCAGAGTGAGAGAGAAATTTGATAGCATGCACTTGTCCTCACCTTTATACTTTGCAGGTACACACCTTAATAACTTGTATTTGTAATTTACTGAAATTTGTTTGGTGAGGCTGTCCTTTTAAACTGACAAAAATCTCTCAGCTGTCAAACTGCATCAGAGATTTTTGAGAAGGGTAAAATTTTATTTGAGTTACTGATTAGAAAACAACAGAGAACTTACTTGGTTGGCACTTAGAGTTACTTCTCAGGGTCTTCCATGGAAGCTGAAGGTCATATTTGCCTTCTGCTGTTTAGTGCAGGACCTGCCAGGCTCCAGAAGATTCTGTGGGCTAAGAAATTTGTAGGAAGACAAGCCTACCTTGACCTGAGCAGCTAGGCTGTCGATTCCAGCAATTCTGTCCATGTCTGGAGATCTTCGGATTAGATGAAAGTCAATTTTTCCCAGTGGTCAGTTCTTGGCAGTTGAAGCAAAGTGCAGATTGATGTTGTTTTGTGCCCATTTATCTTCTGTCTTCTTTGGAGGAAATAGAGTGCTGCTGCTAGGAGCAAACCTGTCTCTTTTTGTTATAAAAAGTTTTTAATAATTAAATCCATATTCCTCTGATCTCTGAACAGTTGAGGACTGTTCATTAAGTGTAACTACAGTATAGAATCTGCCTGGAGAGCTGTGTCTGAGCTTGACTGTACTGGCTCTTAACAGGTAAGATTTACACTCATAAAAAGACAGAAAGAAGAAAAAACTGCTTGCAATAGAAGGTTAATGACAGAACTGACAATAGTAGAGAATGAAGGTGTAAGTCACAAACAATCCCACACAAGTTTTGAATTATGATTAATAGAATGGTTATTTAGTTAAAGGGAAAAAACTTACAGATCACTGTCCCAGACAACAACACTCTGTGGAATCAGGAAAGGAATCTAGTAGCTGGAAGCAGAGCTGGAAGCAAGAGAGTGAGCACATGGCTACTGCTGCTTTTTAAAGCAAATGAGACCACGTACAAATGGGCTGGTATCTTAAAGTCTATTGGCTGAAGGAGTGGAAGAAGTTCCCGCAGCAAGAGAACAGCTTAATATATTTTAAATTAGGGTTGGATTAAATATACCATATTGTTGTAAGAGACTTAAAAGTACATAACAATTTAAAACATGAGACTTATTGCTTTGTATTCTGGAATGAGATACAATGAACAGGCAATTATAACATTTAACAGTAAACATAGATGCATTTAAGTTACATGTATGAACATACATACACAGAGTGAACAGGAATTGGATTAAGTGGATGCTCTTGCTGGGCCCTACCAAAGCATGCCACTGTGCAAAACACACTGTAACAGAGTCAAGACGAGGAATTTAGGGACAAAATCATTAGTAAACTGGGGGACCAGGCAGGGTATACTTTAGTAAAGATGGTAGGACTTGATAACCTGACCTGGCTTTCAGTTAAGATGGTAGTGATGTCACCTGGTTTCAGTTAAGATGGTAGCAGTCACATGTTGTGTAGAAGGAACTGCGGGCCCCTTCCTGCCACCCGTCTCCTGGCCACCGGCTAGCTTTACCCAAAATAACAACACACAAATTGTATTCATTTAAACACTGCCCGGCCCATTAGTTCTAGCCTCTTACTGGCTAACTCTCGTATCTTGCTTACCCATTTCTAATAATCTGTGTAGCACCACGAGGTGGTGTCTTACCGGGAAAGATTCAGCATGTCTGACCTGGGGGCTTGCTCCATCACGTCTGACCTGGAGAGAAGCAGCATGGCGTCTGAGCTCACTTCCCTTCTTCCTAGCATTCTGTTCTGTCTACTCCACCCACATAAGGGCTGGCCTATCAAATGGGCCAAGGCAGTTTCTTTATTAACCAATGAAATCAACAGATTGACATATGACCTTCCCACATCATTTCCCCCTTTTCTGTTTAAACAAAAAAAGAAGGCTTTAACTTTAACATAGCAAAATTACATATAACAAAACAGTTATCAAGTAAGAATTACAGTTACAATATTTACATATATTTTAACTTCTATCATAACAATGGAAAACTATAAATATAACTATCTATTTATTTTTCAACTCCACCAAAAACTCCAGAAGTATATAATATTACCTAAGCAAACAAGAAATAAGCAACTTCCAAACTCTAGAAATGACAGAGACATCTCACTGCCTGCACAGTCACCCAAAGTTCCTCTGTATGGTTGGGGCATCCATCTTCAGCCTTCAGGCCCATAGTATCCAGCAGACATTTCAATGAAGCAAGAAATTTCAAAGGCAGTTCAGTCACTATCTTCTGTGTCCTGCAGAATGTCTTGCAGACTCTTTCATGAATCAGGAACCCCAAAAGATCATCTCACCTTTAGGCAAGTTCAGCAGTCAGTCCTCTCTCTGTGGGTTCTCTGTGTCCAGTTTAGGCGATAGTCCAGACAAGAGCAGTTTCTTGCCCAAATGGCCAACCAACTCCATAAGGATCCTCTTCAATGCCCATCTTCCTCTTGAAGCAGATTGGTGCTGCCAGGAGCAGACGTGTCTCATTGTCATGAAAAGTCCTAAATTATTAAAACATTAAATGCCATATTCTGTAGTCTTTGAAAGACATGAAAGATACCTATCTAACTGAAATATATCTATGCACATCTAGAAAATCTAACTAACATGACTACAAGCTTGATTATTATTAATGATTATCCATTAACAACCTATATACATTACATTTTTACATGAACTACATAATCACCTTAATATCAGAAATACATATACCTTAATATCAGAAATACATATACACAAAACAAAATTGACCTTAAATTTGTATCAATAGAGTAAAATTTATACCAATGTAAATTATTCATATCTATATAATTTCCCCCTTTAAATGTAAAAGAACATTTATAAACCATATTTGGGAACATGGGCACAGTTTTTTCTCTCCAAACTGCTTCCTGCTGAATGGGGGCGCTGTTAATCAGAACTTTCATGGTGTAACCTGTGTGCTAGGTTCCTCTCAGTTGGCAGTTGAGCTAAGTAATTTTTTGAGGGTGTTCACAGCAACCTTTCAGGAGTGTGTGGTCTATCATACCATATTGGGATAGAAGCAATCCACAGGGTCTCATTTAACAAATGAAATCAATAGATTGATATATGACCTTCCCACATCAATGTTGTATGGAAAAGCTACAATTTTTGAGTTGCATGGATTTTAAGTTTAATAATAAGAGAGACCTAGAGGCATGTTCTGCCCTGTGGCTGAGCTGCCATGCTACAAGCAGCTGGTCCTGGGCTGGGAACCATGGGATAGGCAAGAGACAGATGGATAGGCATGCCATGCAGAATGAGGTTGGATATTTATTTAGTGGGTTATGGAGGGGGAAAGGAGAAAGGGAGAAGAGGAAAGAGAGAGAGAGAAAGAGAGAGAGAGAAGAGGAGAAGAGAAGAGAGAGAGACAGAAAAGGGAGTCAGGCTATAAGCAGGAAGGAAGATCTGCTTGCTTCAGCAGACAGGGGAGGGAGTGGGTGTGGCTTGTCTCTTAAAGAGACAGAACAGATCATTACACTTCTAACATAATCTTGAATGTAGTAGTGGTAGAGAGAATATCCTATTGGTCTCATTGGCTGAGAAAAGATGCCACTAAATATCTGTCATGGCCATTTAATTCTCGGTGAAAGTTGTACCATTTGATGCAGTGAGCTTAGGTAAACATCTGTGCTACCAATGTTGGTTTCTACATTATGTTCCCAAAGTAAATTGAAATTCCCTCAGAGTCAAACTTCTCCAAAAAAAATCTCTGATTGCAATGGACAATGGTGATTTATTTTTCAGAGCCTTAAATTGAGTTTCTCAGAAGTGCCTTTAAAATTTGATTTCTCCATACATTTTATTCTTTCTTTCTAATATTACATGTGTGCAATTCTTGCTTGTACACAGGAACTCTTTAAAATGGATCCCTGAATATTTCTGTGAAATGAATTCTTTTCTAAGGCAGACTGCCACAGGAGTTATTTAGAGCCCACATCATTGTGCTACAGAGCTGAGTGATGTACTTTCCCAAGCATAAGGCTTCAAGTTGTTCAGGCGTTTTCAGTTCAGGCAAAGTTGGGGGATTCTAGAGCCCTAGGGTTTTCTTTTGTACTGTATCCTCCAGAAACATCAAAAGTTTTAGAACGGATGATGTTCAACATACTGAAACTCCTTGTATGACCCTGAGTTCCCTGACATTCAGAAAAACTCTTTCTCACTTCTACTCCGTGTTCAAGTTTTATCCCTGTGATACTGTGGGGCTCAGGTTATCCTGCCACACATAATGGGGCCCAGGCCATGTGGGGCTCAGGGCAGCCTGGCCACACACAGGGCCCAGGCTACACAGCTGCCATAGCAGCCAGTACCAGGTTCCAGGAAAGTCCATTAACTGGCACCACCCTGGAACAGACCATCCAAAGGAAATTCCTAACATTCCAACCATTGTAGATAGGATCACCTGCCAGCACACACTCATTGCTTTTCACCAGAACACTCCTAGACAAATGTCAGCCAATCAGGGGTCCTGAACCTTAGAAAGCCCTTATTCCTACCTTTGCTACTATGAAAACCCAACTCCAACTGAGCTCAGGGATCTCCAATCACTTCTACATTGGACACACAGAGAGTCCAAGTTTGCAAACTTGTGTAAGAATAAAGGCTCTTTGCTTTTAGGACTTGTTCTCCTAGTTGGTTTCTGGGGGTGGGGCTGAGTGATCTCAGCATAACAATATCTGAGTTAAAATATTTGGAATTCCTATATCAATGGACTAATGAGGGAAAATCTGGTTTCAAAGATCTTAGTTCAAATCTAAATATTGGAGAAGTGAGGCAATAAGTCTCCTGGTTTTGGAATTCATTATAGATGTGCAGAACATGGAACAGAGAAAGAAAAATATTTTCCCAGAAGCTGAGCTGAGGAAGGTACAGAATATTCAGGCTATACAGCTATACAGATCAAGGTGCTTGACCGGATTCCCATGATAACTCATAATAATTCACTGAGGTTAACTAGTTGGGACACTAGAAAGTGATAATCACATGATTCTTAAGTGTATATGATTGAGCTTTTGCAGGTAAGGCTCCTGAACCATATACAGACCAATGCCTCAGGTTAGTTTGAAAGCTACTTCATGTGTTGTGTTTCTAAGTTGAAGGAAAGAGAGAAATAACCTCTGCTAGATTCCACACCAATCAGGGGCATCATATAAAGAAATGAGATTTTCTGTTTCTGTTGCCACACGAGAATGACTTAGGAGAAAGAGAAGAGGTCCATAATTGGACTTTGACTTTTTTGAATGTATCATTTAATGCATTCAAATCTTATAGGGGGTTCCCAGATTTGCATCCCATTTACTGGTTTTGAGAATAATTTTAAATTTTATATGATGGATTCAAATTCCATGGCTCTGTGTGGAGGCAGGGTGGGAGAGGATGCAGAAGGGAAAACAATGACCCATGGTGAAAAGCCATTGGCATGTCAACATCAGAATCTGTACTAACTAAAATAGTTTCTTTTTGAATCTCAAATTACCTTGGGAAAATGTCTGATTTTTTCTCCATGAGCATTTCAAAACTTTTAAGCTTCTGTAATGACTGCTTGATTTAATTTCAAATGTATTACCTCCTACATATAGAACATGAGAGCAGAGATTGACTTTGTAAGTAGTGTTGATTAAATGAGGCCAAGTAACTTGCTTCAACAAGTAAATGACAAAACCAAGACTAGGTTGTCACAAGGTAGGTTTTGTCTTGTGAACAATTGTGACTTAGCCGTTTGGCTACTCAGTAGTATTAAGTTTTGAGGTCTTAATTTAGCAAACTTCCCAAGTGACTTTTCTTTAGGGGTTCTATTGTATTTTGTTCTTTTTCTTCCAAAAAGATTTAATTTTATGTTATTTGCATGTCATATACAATGAAGCATATATGAAATTAAAGAAATCCCTTGTGTTTTAGGTTTGGAAGACATATTTTCATTTAATAGCTATGTTTATAAATGTTATTGAAGAGTTTTTTAAAAATCAGCTTAGTTTTATTATTAGAAACTTCTATTCAAAATAGCAGTCCAAAAGTACATTTTTATGTTGGCATGGACTTAGAATACATTGAAACCAGGTAGAGGCATGTTTCTGAACATAACTTCAAGAGGCATTGTTGATTTCATTTTAACGTGCTTCTCTTTGGGCAAACAGTACAGTTAAGTTACCACATTATTTGCCCTTAAATAGATACCATTGAGAATGCTGTGTTTCTTTGTTATTGTTGTTGTTATAAATCATAATTTAATGCATAATCATTTCTTAGAGAGCTTGACATACTAACAACACACCTTAACATATACTGTTAACTTAGCTCAGGTTCTTTTTTTCTTTTTTAACAAGAAGTTTATTTAAACAATAAGACGCTTGACTTGAAGGGAAAACTATCTAGGATCATTTTGTTCAAGAGTAATTTATCCCTACTTAAAGACAGATTGTCCTACATGTAACAGCTACGTATAAAAAAATTATAAAATTTTCCTTGGTTTTACAATGACAAAGGAAAAACATTAAAATTCTCCAATCGAACAAGGCATGCAAGGATTTTGTGGTTTTGTTCTTTTGTTAAAACACTGAGAGCAAAATAACTTCCTGGAATATAAAGATAAGAGCTGAATGAGCGAGCATGCCACTAATGGAGCAGGGGGATATTTTCCCAGAACCAGTACTTTCCCCCAGACCACCTCCATCTGCTGTCAATCAAAACAGAACATTGGCGATTTAGTTTAAAGAAGAAAAAAAGAAAAAAAAGCACAATATGCTTGTGCACATACACCAGTTACTTTATGTACAATAAAGAAATGGGGACAGGGAAATGAAAGAATAGAGAAAACTATAGTGTAGTAGTCAGGATGTGGTCGAACCAAATTGTGGCTTTCTAATTGCCAATGTATTCTTGGTCTATAACAAAATTCTGGAGTAAAGTAGCAGGTTCCCTGTTTAGTAGACACCTCCTGTCTGCTGCTGGAACACATCAATCGTATCTTCATCCTCCATTTCCAACTGTGCAGGTGTGTCTGTTTCATTGATTGACTGCCCATCAAACCGGAATCTGATCTGCCTCATTGACAAACCCTGTCTTTCACAATAGGCTTTCATTAGTTTACTAAGTGGTGTATGCCTCTTAATTTTAAACTGCACCACAGAGCCATCCTGCCCCTCCACCTTCAAATTAATATGGTCGTTGTTCTCGGTCTTGACTCCTTCCTTGGGTTTCTCATTGGCCATGGCGAACGCTGGAGTCTCCTCAGTTGCCGCTTCACAAAAGAGGCACCAGGTCCGCACTGAAGGAGCACACAGGCCCCACCAAGAGCGGCAGTGGCGGACTAGGTGGAGGGCATGCGCATGCCATGTGCTCTTAGCTCAGATACTTATGAGTAATGATTTTTCTCTATAGCAGTTGAAAGATAGCTAATTCATGTTCTGTGATTCTTTCTCCACTTAAGTCAACTTTTGGCCCAGAATTTCTTCTTAGCATATTTCTTTTTTCTCTACTTTAAAATAGAGTTTTCTCTCATCCAATACATCCTAATTACAGTTTTCCCCTCCCTCTACTCCTCCCAGTTTCTCCACACCACCTCTCTCCCCTAGATTCATTCCTCCTCTCTTTCCCTTCAGAAAAAAGCAGGCCTCCAAGAGATAACAACCAACCACATGATGGGAACCCAACTGGAGGAAAAGAGTCCCCAACAGGCAAAAGAGTCAGAGACATTGATTCCCACTGTCAAGAGTCCCACAAAACACCAAGCTAACAGCCATAATATACACAGAGGACCTGGTGCATACCCTTACAGGCTTTGTGCTTACTGCTTCAGTCTCTGTGAGTCCTGCTTAGTTGATTCAATGAGGCATGTTTTTTTGATACCTTCTATCCCCTCTGACTCTTACAATCTTTTCTCCCTCTTCTGTGGGGGTTCCCCCGAGCTCTGAGGGAAGGGGCCCAATGGAGACCTCTAACTTAGACTTTCTCTCTGCATGTGTGGCTGTGGTTCTCTGTAACCACTCCCATCTGCTGCCGGAGGAAGCCCCTTCAATGACAACTGGACTGACAACAATCTATGAGTATAACAGAATATAATTAGGAATCATTTTATTGTTTTTTTCCCAGTTGTATTAGGTTCTATCCTAGGTTCCTAGATTATCCAGTCTCCAGTTCCTGGCCATTCAGGCAGTTTGGGGCACAGGTTCCCTCTTATGATATGGGCCTCAAGTTAAACCAGACATTGATTGGCCACTCTCACCATTAGTCACCATTGCCCCAGCACATCTTGTAAGCAGGACAGATTGTAGGTTGAGGGTTTTGTGAATGAGTTGGTGTCCAGGTTTTTCTTCCTTCCTTCCTTCCCTTCCTTTCCCTTCCCTTCCCTTCCCCTTCCTTCCTTCCTTCCTTCCTTCCTTCCTTCCTTCCTTCCTTCCTTCCTTCCTTCCTTCCTTCCTTCCTTCCTTCCTTCCTTCCTTCCTTCCTTCCTTTTCTTCTTTCCTTCCTTCCCTTCCTTCCTTCCCTCCCTCCCTCCCTCCCTCCCTCCCTTCCTTCCTTCCTTCCTTCCTTCCTTCCTTCCTTCCTTCCTTCCTTCTTTCCTTCTTCTTCCTTTATTTATATTTTGTTTTTTGAGACAGGGCTTCTCTGTGTAGCTCTGACTGTCCTGGAACTCACTATGTAGACCAGGCTGGCCTCGAACTCACAGAGACCCACCTGCCTCCTAAGTGCTGGGATTAAAGGTGTGTGCCATCACTGCCTGGCTTCCAGTTTCTTTTTCTGTAGCCTGCAGTGTAATTTCCTGTACCAAAGAGAATAAAATATAGGGGAGAAGTCTCCATGTGGGCACCAATTTTACCTATGTTTAATGAATGTTGTTCTTGGCAATGGGGTCCACTGTCAGTTTTAAGAAAGTGACCTTCTGTCCTAGAATCAACTTGTGTTGTTTAGTGATCTCCTTGGCCAACAGCTCACTGAATGCAACACAGTTCACCATTGGAACTGACTACAAAAGACTTCATGTCCTCCACTACCTAGAAGATCTCAGTAGGGTCACCATCATATATTCCCAGAAGTTTCTACTGAACCACTCCAAAATGCTCCCCAATTCCAGCTTTCTCTCCTCACATGTTCTCACTCTATCACTCCCCTTCAACTTGATCCATCCCACTCCAACCCCTACCTATGCCCAAGTCCACCTGAAAAATCTATTCTATTTCCTCTCCCCAGGGAGATCCATGCTTTCCCCTAGAGCCCTCCACTTTACCTAACCTCTCTGGGTATGTGGATTGTAACTTGGTTATTATAATTTACTTAACAGTTAATATCAACTTATAAGTGAATATATACCATATTTGTCTTTCTTGGTTTGGTTACCTCACTCAGGATGACTTTTTCTTATTCTATTTGCCTGCAAATTTCATGATGTCATTTTTTAAACAGGTGTGTAATACTAAATTGTGTAAATGTACCACATTTTCTTTATCTGTTCTTTGGTTGAGGGACATCTAGGTTTTTTTCCATTTTCTGCCTATTACAAATAAATGTGCAAAGAACATAAGTTGCCTTCAATGCATGAGCACAGGAGACTACTTCCTAAATATAACCTGAGTAGCACAAACACTGAGAGAAACAATTAATAAATGGAACCTCCTAAAACTGAGAAGCTTCTGTAAAGCAAAGGACACGATCAACAAGACAAAATGGCAGCTTACAGAATGGGAAAAGATCTTCACCAACCCCATATCAGACAGAGGACTAATCTCCAATATATACAAAGAACTAAAGAAATTGACCATCAAAAGAACAAATAATCCAGTTTAAAAAATGGAGTACAGACCTAGACAGAAAACTCTCAACAGATGAATCTAAAGTGGTTGGAAGACACTTAAAGCAACGTTCAATATCCTTAGCCATCAGAGAAACACAAATCAAAATGACTCTTAGATTCCATCTTACTCCTGTGAGAATGGCCAAGATCAAAAACACTGATGACAACTTATGCTGGAGAGGTTGTGGGGTAAAGGGAACATTTTTGCATTGCTTGTGGGAGTACAAGCTGTTTCAGCCCTTTTGGATGTCGGTATGGTGATTTCTCATAAAATTAGAAGACAACCTTCCTCAAGGCCCCAGCAATACCACTTTTGGGTATATACTCAAAGTGTGCTCAATCGTGCCACAAGGACGTGTGCTCGACTGTGTTCATAGCAGCATTGTTTGTCATAACCAGAACCTGGAAACAACCTAAATGCCCCTTGACTGAAGAATGGATAAGGAAAATGTGGTACATTTACACAGTGGATTACTACACAGCAGAAAAATATAATGACATCTTGAAATTTTCAGGCAAATGAATGGAGCTAGAAAAAAAAAATCATATTGAATGAGGTAAACCAGACCCAGAAAAAGAAATATCATGTGTACTCACTCATAAGTGGTTTTTAGACACAAGTCAAAGAAAACCAGCCTACAATTCACAATCCCAGAGAACCTAGATGACAATAAGGCCCTAAGAGGGATATTTATGGATCTAATCTACATGGGAAGTAGAAAAAGACAAGATCTTCTGAGTAAATTGGGATCATGGGGACCATGGGAGAGAGTCGAAGGGGAGGGGAGAGGAAGGGAGGGGAACAGGGAAAAATGTATAAATCAATAAAATCAATAAAAAGGGAAAAAAAGAGCCCAAAGACCACAAAAATGTCTTATCATTCTAACTAAGACTTCAAGCACTATATGGAATATGTATAGAGAAGTTGGACAACCTTGTTTTGTTCTTGATTTTAGTATAATTTCTTTGAGTTTCTCTCCATTTAATTTAATGTTGGCTATAGGCTTGCTGTATACTGCCTTTATTATGTTGATATATGTTCTTTGTATTCCTAATGTCCCCAAGACTTTTATCATGAGGGGCTGTTGAATTTTTGTCAAAGGCTTTTTCAGCATCTAACAAAATGATCATATGGGGTATTTTTCTTTTAGGTAATTTATGTAGTGGATTAAATTTACTGGACATTCCTGTATCTCTAAGATGAAGCATACCTGATCATGAAGAATAGTTTTTTTTTATGTGTTTTTGAAATCGGTATGTAAGTAATTTATTGAATAGTTTTGCATCTATGTTCATGAGAGAAATTGGCCTGTAATTTTTTTCTTTGTTGAGTCTTTCTGTTGTTTGGGTATCAAGGTAACTATGGACTCATAAATGAATTTGGCAATGCTCCTTCTGTTTCTATTTTGTGAACTAATTTAAGGACTATTGGCATTAACTTTTTTTTGAAAGTCTGGATGATTTCTATGCTAATATCATCTGGCCCTGACTGCTTCTATTTCACTGAGGGTTATAGGTTCATTAAATTGTTTATCTGATGGTATGGCCCTTCTGTCTTATGTGTTCAGAGTTGTTCAATATCCTTGAGTTTGTAAGCTTTCTGTTGTAAGTTATTGAAATATATATATATATATATATATATATATATATATATATATATATATATAGCTTGAAACCACAGTTCTCTGATAGGATTCTGGAAGTTATTTCAATCTTGTTGTATCTATTGAGACTTGCTTTGTGACAGAGTATGTGGTCAGGTTTAGAGGAAGTTCTATGAGGTGTCTAGAAGAAGGTATACTCTTTTGTATTTGGGTAGAATGTTCTGTAAATATCTTTTAGATTCACTTGGTTTATAATGTCAGATAAGTAAGTATAGCATTTCTCTGTTTTGATTTTGTCTGCATGATCTGTCCATTGGTGAGAGTTGGGTATTTAAATCTCCCAGCATCAGTGTGTTGGGTCAATCTCTATTTTAAGCTATTGTAATGCTTCTTGTACAAACTTGATTGCTCTTGTGTTTGGTGAATAGATGTTAAGAATCTCAGTGTCCTCTTGGTGAATTTTTCCTTTGATGAAGATGTAACCTTCTTCCCTATCTCTTTTGATTAATTTTGGTTTGAAGTATATTTTGCTGAATATTAAGGTGACTACACAGGTTTGCTTCTTAGGTCCATTTGCTTGGAAAATCTTTTCCCAACCTTTTACCTTGAGGTAATGTTTATCCTTGATGTTGAGGTGTGTTTCTCCACTACAGCAGAAGGATGGATTCTGATTTTGCATCCGTTCTGTTAGTTTCTGATTTTTTTTTTTAAATTGTGGGATTGAGTCCATTGATATTGAGAGATAACAATGACTAATGATTGTTCATGATTGTTGATTCTTGTTATTGTGCTGCTGTTGTTGTTGTTATTGTTGGTGGTGGTGTGTGTGCTTTTCTTCTTTCCATTTGATTTTTCTGATGGAGATTATTATTTTCTGTATTTTCATGTGTGTAGTTAATTTATTTAGGTTGATGCTTTTCTTCTAACACCTGTGTAGGCCTGGATTTGTAGATAGATATTTTTTAAGTTTGTTTTTATCATGAAATATCTTATTGTCTTCATCTATGTAATTGAAAGTTTTGCTGTGTATAGTAATCTGGGTTGACATCTCTATTTTCTTAGAGTCTACAAGACATCTCTTCAGGCCCTTCTGGCTTTTAAAGTCTCTATTGAGAAGTCAGATGTAATTCTAATAGGGCTGCCTTTATATGTTGTTTGGCCCTTTTCCCTTGCAGGTTTTAATATTTTTAGTGTTTTGATTATTGTGTGGTGAGGGGACTTCTTTTTCAGGTCCACTCTACTTGGTGTTCTGTAAGCTTCTTGTATGTTTATAAGTATATCCTTCTTCAGGTTAGAAAAATTTTTCATTATTTTGTTGAAAATACTTTCTGGGCCTATGAGCTGGGACCCTTCCCTTTCCTCTATTCCGATTAGTCGTAGGTTTGTTCTTTTCATAGTGTCAAAAATTTCCTGGATGTTTTGTGTCAGGGATTTTTTAGGTTTAACATTTTCTTTGACTGATCTATTCTTTAGTATCTTCAATGCATAAGATTCTTGCTTCCATCTCTTATATTCTGATGGTGAAGCTTACCTCTTTAGTACCTGTTTGAATTTCTAAATATTTCATTTCCAGATTTCTTTCATTTTGTGTTTTATTTATTGAATCTAATTCTATTTCCAGCTCTTGAACAGTTTTATTTGTTTCCTTTAACTGTTTGCATTTTTGTGGCATTATTTTAGCAACTTATTCGTTTCCACCAATTATTTGCTTTTGTTTTCCTGATTTTCTTTGAGGGATTTATTCATTTCCTCCAGCTTCTTATTTGTGTTTGACTGGATTTCTCTATTCACTTCTTGTTTAAGAATGTCTATTATCTTCAGACAGTGAATCTTATTCCCTCAGTTAGACCTACCTAGCCTATCCCAGGAGCCCTTACAAACACATCCAAAGAATTGACTTACTAATACCTTGCATGTTTCTTTATTGAATCCATTTGACAATAAAAATTAAATATCACAAATTCCCATAAATCTCATGCTAAGGATGCTGAACATTTACTTAAGTGTGTTTCAGCCATTTGAGATTCTTCTGTTGAGAATTCTCTGTTTAGATATGTATTCCAATTTTAATTGGATTATTTGAGATTTTGATGTTTAATTGTTTGAATCCTTTATATATTTTGGAGTTTAGCCCTCTGCCTGATGTGGAGTTGATGAAGATCTTTTTCCATTTAGTATGCTGCCTTTTAGTCTTATTGATTGTGTCCTTTGCTTTACAAAAGCGTTTCAGTTTCAAGAGGTCCCATTTATTTATTTATTGTTACTTTTATTGTCTTGCTACTGGTTTTATATTTAGGAAGTGGTCTCCTGTGCCCATGCATGGAAGGCTACTTCCCACTTTCTCTTCTATCAGGTTCAGTGTGGTCGGATTTACACTGAGACCTTTAATCTATTTGGACTTGAGTTTTGTACATGGGGATAGATATGGATCTATTTTCATTCTTCTACAGGTTGACATCCAGTTATGCCTGCACCATTTGTTGAAGATGCTTTCTATTTTCCACTGTATGATTTTTAGCTTCTTTGTCAAAAATTAGGTGCTCATAGATGTGTGGATTAATATCCAGGTCTTCAATTCATTTCCATTGATCAACTTGTCTGTTTTTATGCCAATACCAGGCTGTTTTTATTACTGTACTTCTATAATAGAGTTTGATGTCAAGGATGGTGATCACTCTGGAAATTCCTTTATTGTATAGGATCGTTTTGGCTATCCTGGGGTTTTTTCCACATAAAGTTGATTATTTTTTTTCAAGATCTATTGGGAATTGTGTTGGGATTTTGATGGGGATTGCACTGAATCTATAGATTGCTTTTGGTAGGAATGCCATTTTTATTATGTTGATCATACCTATCTAAGACCATAGGAGGGTTTTCCATTTTCAGATATCTTCTTCAATTTCTCCCTTCAAAGACTTAAAGTTCTTGTCAAATAGGTCTTTCACTTTTTTGGTTAGTGTTACCCCAAGATATTTTATGTTATTTTTGGCTATTGTGAAAGGTGATGTTTCTCTGTTTTTTTTTTCTTAGCTTTTTATCCTTTGTATATAGGAGGGCTACTGATTTATTTGAGTTAATCTTGTATCCCTCCACATTATTGAAAGTATTTATCAGCTGTAGGAGTTCAGTGGTAGAGTTTTTGGGGTCACTTACATATACTATCATATCATCTGTAAATAGCGAAAGTTTGACTTCTTCATTTCCAATTTGATCTCCTTTTGTTGTGTTATTACTCTAGTCAAATTTCAAGAACTATGTTGAGTACATCTGGAGAGAGTAGACAGCCTTGTCTTGTTCCTGATTTTAGAAGAATCGCTTTGAATTTCTCTCCATTTAATTTGATGTTGACTGTCAGCTTGGTGTATATTGCTTTTATTATGTTTAGATATGTTGTATCTCTGATCTCTCCAAGACCTTTATAATGAAGAGGTGTTAGATTTTGTTGAATACTTTTTCAGCATCTAATGAGATGATCATATGTTTTTTTTCTTTCAGTTTATTTATATGGTGGATGACATTGAGAGATTTTCATATGGTGAACCATTCCAGCATCTCTGGGATGAAGCCGACTTGATCATGTTGGATGTTTTTTTTTTTTTTTTGATATGTTCTTGGATTTGGTTTGCCAGTATTTTATTGAGTATTTTTGCATCAATGTTCATGAGTGATATTGGTTTGTAATTTATTTTACGTTTTCAAATTTTGTGGAGTACTGGTTTTTGTAGTAAGACCTAATGATTCTCTGGATTTCCTCAGTGTCTGTTGCTTTGTCTGCCTTTTCATTTCTAATTTTGTTAATTTGGATGTTCTCTATTTGCCCTTTGATTAGTTTGGATAAGTTTTATCTATCTTGTGGATTTTCTCAAAGAACCAGCTCTTTGTTTCATTGACTCTTTGTACTGTTTTCTTTGTTTCTCTTTTCTTGGTTTTAGCTCTCAACTTGAATATTTCCTGCCATCTACTCCTCCTGGGTGAGCCTGTTTCTTTTTGTTCTAGAGTTTTCAGGTGTGCTGTTAAGTCACTAATGTGAGATTTCTCCACTTTCATTATGTTGGTACTTAGTGCTTTGAACTTTCCTCTTAGCACTGCTTTCATAGTGTCCCATAGGTTTGGGTACATTGTGACTCCATTTTTGTTGAATTCTAGGAAGTCTTTAATGTTTTTTTTTTATTTCTTCCTTGACCCATGGGGTGGTTCAATTGAGCACTGTTCAATTTCCATGAGTTTGTAGGCATTCTGCAATCTGTGTTGTTGTTGAATTCTAACCTTAAACCATGGTGATCTGAAAAGATACGGGGGATTATTTTACTTTTTTTTTTTGTATTGGTTGAGGTTTGCTTTGTTACCGAGTATGTGGTCAGTTTTAGAGAAGGTTCCATGAGGTGCTCAGAAGGTATAGTCTTTTGTGTTTAGGTGGAATGTTCTGTAGATGTCTTGTAAGTTCATTTGAGTCATGACATCTATTATTTCTCTTATTTCTCTGTTAAGTTCCTGTCTGGTTGCCTTTTTCATTGTAGAGAGTGGGCTGTTGAAGTCTTCTACTATTAGTGTGTGGGGTTTGATGTGCAATTTAAGCTGTAGTAAAATTTCTTTTACATATGTGGGTGCTCTTGTTTTTGGGGCACAGATGTTCAGGATTGAGACTTCCTCCTGATGGATTGTTCCTGTGATGAGTATAAAGTGTCCTTCTCCATCTCTTCTGACTGATTGTAGTTTGAAGTCTAATTTTTTTACATATTAGCATAGCTACACTCACTTGTTTTCTAGGTCCATTAGATCAGAAAATATTTTCTCAAACCTTCACTCTGAGGTTATGTCTGTCTTTGAGGTTGAGGTGTTTCTTATTGCTGTTTTGCTTTTCTGAATTTCAGGATAAACTCCAATTTCTGTCTCTGGGTTTTCATTAATTATGATACAGAGAATATCCAAATTAACAAAATCAGAAACAAAAAGGAGGATATAACAATAGACACTGAGGAAATCCAAAGAATCATGAGGTTATACTTTAAAAACCTATACTCCACAAAATTGGGAAATCTAAAATAACTTCATAATCTTCTCAATATACATTATTTACCAAAGTTAAATTAAGATCACATAAATTATTTAAATAGACATAAACCCCTAAGAATATATAAGCAGTCATTAAAAGTTTCCCAACCAATGAAAGTCCAGTGCCAGATGGGTTTAACATAGAACTCTACTAGCCTTTCAAAGAAGAGATAATGCCAATATTTCTCAAATTATTCCACAAAATAGAAGCAGAAAGAAAATTGCCAAATTCATTTTACAAGGCCACAGTCACCTTGATACCCAAACCACACAAGGATTCAACAAAGAAAGAGAATTACAGAGAAGTTTTCCTTATAAATAGACTTATAAAAATAACCCAATAAAATATTTGCTGTCCAAATCCAAAGAATCAACAAGATTATCCACTATGACCAGAGATGTAGCAGGAATGGTTCAACACATGAAAATCAGTAAATGAAATCCGACATGTAAAAACACTGGAAGAAGACAAAGCACACGATGATCTCATTAAATGCTGAAAAAAACTTTGACAAAATCTAAAACTCCTTTATGATAAAGTCTTGAAGAGATTAGGGATACAAGAAACATGTATCTACATAGTAAGGGCAATTGATACTGGGCCTGTAACCAACATGAAATCATATGGAGAGAAACATAAAGCAATTCTACTAAAATTGCTAAAATTGGAAGCATGATAAGTTTGTCCACTTTCTCCAAAGCTATTCAATATAGTACTTGCAGTTTTAACTAGAACAAGAAGACAATTGAAGAAGATCAAAGGGATGCAAACTGGAAAGGGAGAAGTCAAAGTATTGCTATCTTTAGATGATGTGATAGTATACACAAACCATCCCAAAATTCTATCAAGGAACTCTTACAGTTGATAAACACCTTCTGTGAAGTGGCTGATTAAATAAAAAGATTAAGTAAACATGAAAAAAATAATTAAAATAAAATCTGTACCCCTCCTATACGCAAATGGCAAATAGGCCCTTATTCACCTCCCTACACAAAACTCAAGTCCAAGTGGATCAAAGACCTCAACATAAAACCAGATACACTGAATCTGATAGAGGAGAAAATGAGAAATATCCTTGAATACATTGACACAGGAGACAACTTTCTGAACAGAATACCAATAGCATATGCACTATAATCAACAATTAATAAATGGAACTTCATGAAACTGAAAAGCATCTCTAAGGCAAAGGACACTGTCAACAAGACAAAATGGTAGCCTTCATAATTGGAAAAGATTTATACCAACTTTACATCTGATAGAGGGCTAATATCCAAAATATATAGAACTCAAGAAATTAGACATCAACAAACTAAATAATCCATTTGGAAATGGGGTACCGATCTAAACAGATAATACTCACAAAGGTAATCTGAAATGGCTGAGAAACACTTAAATGATCCATAATAACCTTAGCTATCAGGGAAACACAAATCAAAATAACTCTGAGATTCCATCTTATACCTGTCAGTTGGCTAATATAAAAAATGCAAATGACAGCTCATGCTGGAGAGGATGTTGAGTAAGGGGAACACTTTTCTCTTGTTGGTGAAAGTGCAGACTTATACACCCACTATGGAAATAAATATGGAGGTTCTTCAGAAAATTGTGAATTGATCTACCTTAAGATTCAGCTTGTGTATCTATCCAAAAGATGCTCTGTCCTACCACAAAGTAAGTCAGTTGCTCAGCTGTGCTCAAAGTGGCATTATTCATAATAGCCACAAACTGGAAACAACCTAGATGTCTCTCAACTGAAGAATGAATAAAGGAAGTGTAGTCTATTTACACAATGGAATATTATTTAGTTGTTAAAAAATCCCATCATGAATTTTGCAAGCAAATGGATAGAACTATAGAAAATCATCCTGAGTGAGGTAATCCAGAACCAGAAAGTCAACCATGGCATGCACTCACTTAAAAGTGGATATCAGGTATAAAGTAAAGGATAATCAGACTACAATACACAGTCCAGAGAAGCTAAGTAGCAAGGAAAGCTCTTGTGGGGAATATAACTAGAGGTTTCTCCCCTGTCTGTCATTTCCTGAATAACCACTCTGAGCTTAATATTGATTACAGACTGTTTGACAAATGGCTCAGGCTTCTTGCTAGCTAGGTCTACATATAAATTAACCCATTTCTAGTAATCTATTTCTACATATCCCATGGCTTACCAGTAATGCTCTGGCATCTTACTCCTTTAGTGACTGCTGGCATCTTTCTTGACCCCACCCCTTGTTCACCTGTATCTCTGCTTGCATTTCCCACCAAGCTATATTCTGCCTTTCCATATGTCAAAGCAGCTTCTTTATTAACCAATGGCAATAAAATATATTCACAGAAAACAGAGGGGAATCCCACATCAGGGGGACAGGTGTAAATAGGAGGGATTAGGTATGGGGGAAGAGATGGAGGGGGAGATGACTAGAATTGTAGGGACTTGTGGAACAATATGGAAACCTAGTACATTGGAAACTCCCAGGCATCTGCAAGGGTGATCCTAGCCAGGAATCCTTGTAATGAAGCCTAAACCAGCCATTTTTCTGTAATAAGGCAACTTCCAGTGGTAGAAATGGAACACCAACCCAACCACAAAACCTTCACCTACAATCTGTCATGCCTGAAAGATGTGCTGGGGCAATGGTGATGCAGAACTCTTGGAAGTAGCCAACCAATCAGTGGCCTACTTTGAGGCCCATGCCTCAAGAAGGAGCCCTTGTCGAGCACTGCCTGGATGACCAGAAATCAGAGGCTGGATAGCCCAGAGACATAGGGCAGAAAAAAGTTAATGAAATAATTCTTGATGATAATTTTGCTTTATTCTTAGATTGGTGCCTAACCCAATTGGCATCAGAGAGGCTTCCTCTAGCAGCTGATGGGAGCAGAGCTAGAGGTCTATAGCCAAATATTAAGTGAAAAGAGATCCCAAATTGGAGATCTCCATTGCATTTCCCTCCCCTTGAAGCTCAGGGAAGTCTGTGGAAAATGGGGAAGAAGATTCTATGACCAGAGGGGTCAAGGACACCAGGAGAACACACCCCACAGAATTAACTAAGTAGGGCTCATAGTGACTCAGAGAGACTGAAGGGCAATCAAAGTGCCTGCATTGGTCTGCACTTGGTCCTCTTGGTGTTTTTATGGGACTCCTAACAGTGGGAGTAGAGGTGTCTCTCACTCTTTTGCCTGCTCTTGGAACCCTTTTCTTGCTACTGGGTTGCCTTGCCCAGTCTTAGTATGAGGGTTTGTGTCTAGTCTTACTGTATCTTGTTATGGCATGTTTGGTTTGCTATCAATGTGAGGCCTGCTCTTTTCTGAAGGGAAACAGAGGAGGAGTGGATCTGGGGGAGGATGAAAGTGAGAGAAGAATAAAACAATAGTCTTAGGTCAAGAAAAGGTATTTGGATTTTATTTCTGTTAAAAATAGAAAACCTTTGAAGATATCTGAAACAGGTTTAAACATATTACTTATTTATTTTTACATTTAGGAGTACTGCCTGCATGTATACATGTGTGCAATACTCATGGAGGCTTGAAGAGGATAGTGGGTTCCCTGGAACTAGAGTTGTGGACTGCCACATATGTGCTGAGAAATGAGCTTGGGTCCTCTGTGAAATCCACCAGTGCTCTTAAACAATCAGCCTTCTCTCTAGCCCCAGAAGTGATATGGTATCCTCCTCTGTATGCTGTGAATACCATTGGTTAATAAATAATCTGCTTTGGGCCTATTGCAGTGCAAAATAGGGCAAGGCAGGAATTCCAAGCAGATAGAGGAAGAGAGAGTAGGCAGAGTCAGAGAGATGCTATGTAGCCACTGGAGGAGAAAGATGCCCATGTGCTTGCACTAGTAAACCACAAGCCTTGTGGTAAAATATAAAATAATAGAAATGGGTTAATTTAAGATGTAAGAGCTAGCTAGAAATATACTTAGACTATTGGCCAAACAATATTGCAATTAATATAGTTTCTGTGTGATTATTTTGGGTCTGGGTAGTCAGGAAACAAATGAATAGCCTCTGCCAACACAGAAGAGCAGGATTTTAACTAGTTTTGAAACTTGATTTTAATGGCGTTTGGAACATGTCACCTCCAAATATGCCACTCTGGCATATTGATTATTTAAAGCTAAAAATAAAATCAAGAAACAGCTAATGTAAGAAAAGCACTTCACTTATCTTAACTGCCTAAAATAACGTATAATTTTCTCTTACAATAAAGGAAATGTACATTTATAAAAGAAATTTCCATTAGTAAAAATATCTGTTCAAGAAAGAAAGAGCTACAATGATGCAACTTTCATTGCCTGATATTTTCATCTACATATAAGATAATTTAATTCACCATGCATTTCATCTTCCTTCTTTCCCATATCTCAGACCATTTTTGTTGCTATAATAAAATAGCCAATTCTGAGTAATGCACAAAAAAGAAATTTCTTTAGATCCATAATTCTGGGTATATAAGTACTGGCATTTGCTTAACTTGGTGAGCGTTATGTGGTGGATGGCATCCTAATGTGTGTATATGATCACATGGTGAAAAAAGCCAAAGAGGAAGCTGAGACAGCAGAACTTGCCTTACAAACAACTCATTTCAGAGGAAACTAGCCCTATAAGTGAGACATTGATGCTCTAACTATACTGCCATTAGACCCATGTCTTAAAGGTTTCATTGTCTATCAATATTAACATTTTGAAGGCCAAACTTTCAGCACTCAATAAACCACTATCTCCACAATAACAACCTGTTCCTTAGTATGATTTTTGTATGTCCAGTTACTCAATTATCACATTCCCACTTATTTATTTAGTCTCTCTCTCTCTCTCTCTCTCTCTCTCTCTCTCTCTGTGTGTGTGTGTGTGTGTGTGTATGTGTGTGTGTGTGCATGCACACACATGCCTGCGTATGTGTAAGGTATATGGGCAAACACATGCCACAGCACACATGTGGAAGTCAGAGGATGAAGCAGAACACATCAGATGGAAGAAACACCGATTAAATAATCATATACTAACTCCAAATAAAGTATACTAAGGTGTTCTTTATTAAAAGAGAACTTATGGATCACAATGAGAAAGCAGAAATGGAATCCAACATCCAGGTTGCAGGCAAGGAGAGAGAATGAGAGGGCCATTCTATAGGCTTTTTGGTACTCAAGGCCATGCCCCACCTGGTTCAGCCTATCAAAGGTCATTGCCTGAAGGAGGTCCTCATCACCTTCCCTCTTTGTCAAAATAAGAGAGTTCCAAACCCAATACAAAAATATATACAACAAGAATAATATCAAGTATAAAAATTAGAGTTACAATCATTATAGAATGTATTAAGCAAGAAACATATGCTAAATGTTTCAATAATTATTATATCTTAAGGAGTCTAAGTCTTGTATTAGAAATGGCTAGGATAAATCATAAGAGGAAAGTAACTATGACTATCTAATCTTCAACCCCATCAAAGGCCTGAGAAGGGAGATAATATTACTTGAGTAAGCAGGAAGTACAAACAAGCAGCCTCCAAAATGTGCAATAGATGACAGAGACAACTGGTGAGCTGGGCAATTACCCAAAGTCTCATTTGCAGCGTTGAAACAACCAACTTGGCTAAGACCTAGAGTAACTGACAGACCAATTTCAAATGTAGGAAAAAATTTAAAACCACCTTATGCTGTATTGGCAAGGCTTGTCAGTCTTTTTCGTTGTGTCCTGCTTGTCCAGTCCAGACACCATGCATTTTGTCAGTGGTTGAGGCATGGGCAGTTCCTTGTCCGAAGGCCAATTTTGCCAAGAAGAAAACCAGCTCCAAGTGAAATGTCTTTGGAGCTCAATATTCTCTTGGGAATAGATCAGTGCTGCGAGGAGCAATCATCTTTCACATCAACAGAAACCTAAGTCATTTAAATGCCATATTCTACAGTTCTTTGAAGTGTTTGAAGAATACTATCTATGCAGAATATGATCTTTATATATCTAAAGAACCTGATTAATGTAGCTATAAGTATGACAAACATAGATGACTATTGACTTAATACCTGTATAACTTAAAGAATAAAACTTCATATTAAAATATTAAGCAGTCTTCAAATAACTGTGCAGCAAATGAGGACAATGATCTCAAAATGTAAACAATATAAAAGCATCTTGTTCAAAGGTAGAAATGTATAATGCAATGTGATCAATATATCCTAAAATTGTAGCAATATACAAAATGTCTTAAACAGAGGTAGAAACATGCATGCATACAATCTGACAGAATAACTTTGTATAGGTGTACAAATATTATAAACAGAAATAGGTGCATATTCAATATAACAAATATAATTTGAATTTGTATCAAAAATCTATACCAATGTAAATTGTCTATAAATTATTACTCACAAGTATTCACTCTATTATTCACTATAATTATTATTAATGTGAGTAAGCTCATGCTAATCTACCTATTATTCCATTCAATTTTCCATTTTTTTCCAAAGAGATCCCTGAGCCTACATAATTTCCACCCCAACCCTAATCCTTTACCAGTAATAGTCAACCCCTAAATTATGTCCCTAACACTGAGGAAAACTTTCTTGGGAGAAGGGCTGTCATCTTTTAAAATAACTTCCAGTTATTATGGGGGCAATGTTCTTTCTATGGAATCCTATAAAACTAAAATGATGGTTAAGCTTCAGGATTACTGTCTGGTCTAATTGTAAATGGTCTCTGAGTAGTTAATAGGGTTTTTTCTGAAGTTCTTATTTGGAGTTCTGGCCAGAACATTGTAAGAAGGTGCACCATTTCAGCTCATCAAGTTGGAACCATCTTGAGCAGCTGGGACCCAAAACAAGTCTTATAGTAGTGCTATCAGCATTATGATGTCATATCAACCAGGTGGAATCATTGTGGTGCCCCATCTTCTTCCTGGAAACTTCAAAGACTACTGCAGGAAAATCTATTGTTTATTGTGGAAAACTTATACATATTCATATAAATATATGTTCAATGAAAGATACAATATAGACAAAAGAATGTATGGAGAAAAGTAAAATTTTTCCCTAAAATCTTTCTGTCCCATACCAGATAGCTCCTGACATGAGACAGAAACTCTGACTTTTTCTTTTAAGAACATACTTGGATTTAGAGGATAGCCATTGTCCAACTCCAAAGCCAGCTTTGATTTTTAAGTGAGTCTGGTATTCTACAGGGTAGAAGATATGAATATATATATCTTTTTCCTCTTTAGGCATCCAAATGTCTAAGGTCTCTTGAGTTTTTGAAGATGAATATTTTTTCTGCAAAGACAAGAGCAGAATCCTGCCACAACCGTTACCTGTATCATTGTCACTTCTGTGGATGAGCTATCATTTCTCTTTCTCAAGAGGTTTTTCTTTTTCAAACTGAATCTTTATTAATTTTGACAGTATCCATAGCTTTTCTTCTCCTGTGGAAACAAGAAGAAAACCCCTTCCCCAATGTAGCACATCTCCTGGTTTCCATTGTGAGGTCAACACATCCTTGAAATATATCAGCTGATTTAATTTAGAAGACTTTTCTATTATCCAGTTTCTATCTGCTGCCATTGTTCCTTTCTTATTAGCATTAAGAAAATTCAAGGTTAATAAAGCATTATGTAATCTATTCCCGGGTGTATTTTCCATCCCTTTCTGTTTGTTTAACATATCATTTATAGTTTGATTTGATCTTTCTATAACTGCCTCACATATAGGATTATTTGGTATACCTGTAATATGCTTTATATTATAATAAGCAAAAATATGTTTCATTTTCTTAGAGACATATGCTTGACCATTATTTGTTCTTATTTGTATATACCCATGATGACCATACTTCTAATAAATGTGTGATTACTGAATCAGTCTTTTATGAGCTCAAGGCAGTTGCCCTTTGGAAACTGCAATAAGTGTCAATGGTGTGTACATATTTTAATTTTCCAAATTCTATAAAGTGGAATACATCCATATACCAGATTTTGTTCCTCTGAGTACCTTTTGGGTTACTCTCTGCAGGTAATGGTAAAAAGAGCCATTCTAAGATAATATCTTTAATTTGCATTAAAATTCCTGTAGGGGAAATTCTGGAAGGCAGTATGACTTGAATGCAATTAAGGTTTGGGTTCATCCTATCAACATGTGCCTCCTGTAATTTCTCTTTAACAATGTTTAATTATTTCTCAGTTTCAGTTGTTGATTCCCTGGTACTACCTAAGTCTTTGTCATCTAAGGTTTTGCTTAAATGAATTATTGGATCAAGTGTTATCCCTACAGTTGGTTGTGGACTGGAAATGTCTCCTAATAATCTTTGACAGTCATTAAGAGTCTGCAATCAGTCCCTCCTAAATTGTGCCTTTTGTGTTCTAATTTTCTGTAAACCTATTTTATAACTTAAGTAATTAACAGAATCTCCTCTTTGTATTTTTTCAGAAGCAATTTGTAATCCCTATTTAGGCAAAACTTTCTTTACTTCCTCCAACATACTTTCTAAAGTACCTACATTTGAATCAGATAGCAAGATGTCATCCATGTAATGGTAAATTATAGGCTTAAGAAATTTTTTACGTATTATTCCCAATGGCTGACTTACAAAGTATTGGCACAGGAGGGGGCTATTGAACATTCCATTGATGGATGGTCCCCTGATATCTCCTAGTAGGCTGAGAATTATTGTAAGTAGGCAATGTGAAGGCAATTTTTTCTCTGTCATTTTCTTTTAAAGGATAGTGAAAAAACAATCTTTTAAATAAATAACTATGAGAGGCCAGCCTTCAGGTAGTAGAGAAGACAAGGAAATTTCAGATTGTAGTGGGCCCATAGGTTGAACTACCTTGTTGACAGCTCTTAGATTTGTCACCATTCTCTATTTTCCAGATTTCTTTTTAACAACAAACACAGGAGAATTCCAAGGCCTGGTTGATTCTTCAATATGGTGAGCATCTAATTACTCCTGTACCAAATGTTCTAAAGCCTGTAGATTTTCTTCTGTTAAAGGCTATTGTTTAACCCATATTAGTTTTTCAGTTAATCATTTTAACTGTATGGCTGTTAGTACCTCTGAAGGTTTGCTAGTTGCTTTGAGTTCTTGCAGAACCTGAATGGCTAGTGACCTTGGTTTATAATACCTTATAATAACCTTCCCAGAAACATGAGTTTTTGATACTGCAGAAATGTTAATCTGGGTATTCCATTGCAACAGTGAATGGAATTCACTGTGGTATTAGCTACATATGGGCTCAGCCTTCCTTTCTGTCCATCTGGCCATATGCATTCAACCCATCTTCTGCTTCATTTCACTTGAGATACAGTTCCAATTCCTAGGAACTGAACTTCTGCCTTCTGAAGAGGCCAGTTTAGATGCCAAGATTCTGGAGTAATGATAGTCACATCCACACCTGTGTTCAGTAATCCCTCAATGACAATGCTATTTATAAGCACTCTTAGCTTTGGTCTTTGATCATTTATAGAAGTGTGCCAAAATAAACGCTTCCTATTTCCTTCTTGATTTTTTTTTATCCATCCTCCATGTCTATTCCATTATTCAGCACAGAATGTTTTTTTTTACTGTAGGCACTGGATTGTTCAATTTTCCTGGTGAGACATGTTCTTTACAGTGACTGGGAATGACTGGACCATGTTTGACTTGGGGACCTGTGAGAGGCCCCACAAGGAGTTTACCATGATAACAGGTTGCCTTGTCTGTCTTGGCCAACCTACAAATCTAAATTCATTGGTCCAATGTTGACCTTAGCCACATCTCCTACATATTCTCGAAGGTTGAGACCATCTATTTTTGTCATTCCCAGATGAGACATTATTTCTAGGAATTCCTTGCTTACAGTCCCTTCTCAGATGTCCTATTCTACAACAATTAAAACATTTGGTATTTTGGTGTCTCCTATACCATTGGAAATTGCTTCTCCTACCCAAGCCTCAGTACTGTAGTCAAATGTATCAACATTCATTGTCGGAAGGATCCATTCATCCATGGGTGCTGATTTGACCTTTAAAGGTCCAAGTAACCTACTGGCAACCTACTGACTGGGAGAAGATCTTTACCAACCCTGCAACAGACAAAGGTCTGATCTCCAAAATATATAGAGAACTCAACAAACTAGACTTTAAAATGCTAATTAACCCAATTAAAAAATGGGGCACTGAACTGAACAGACAATTCTCAACAGAAGATGTTCAAATGGCTAAAAGACACTTAAGGTCGTGCTCAACTTCCTTAGCAATCAGGGAAATGCAAATCAAAACAACTTTGAGATATCATCTTACACCTGTCAGAATGGCTAAAATCAAAAACACCAATGATAGCCTTTGCTGGAGAGGCTGTGGAGGAAGGGGTACACTCATCCATTGCTGGTGGGAATGCAATCTTGTGCAACCACTTTGGAAATCAGTGTTTTGGTTTCTCAGGAAATTTGGGATCAACCTACCCCTGGACCCAGCAATACCACTCTTGGGAATATACCCAAGAGATGCCCGATCATATGACAAAAGCATTTGTTCAACTATGTTCATAGCAGTATTATTTGTAATAGCCAGATCCTGGAAACAACCTAGATGTCCTTCAATGGAAGAATGGATGAAGAAAGTACACAGTAGAGTACTAAGCTGCGGTAAAAAACAATGACTTCTCGAATTTTGCATGCAAATGGATGGAAATAGAAAGCACTATCCTGAGTGAGGTAACCCAGACCCAAAAAGATGAACATGGGATGTACTCACTCATAATTGGTTTCTAGCCATAAATAAGGGTCACAGAGTCTATAATTGGTGAACCTAAAGAAGCTAAATAAGAAGGTGAACCCAAGGAAAAACATATAGTTATTCTCTTGCTTATGGGAAGTAGACAAAATTGCCGGGGAGGAAAGTGGGATTTTGGGGGTGGGGTGGGTTGGGGGTAAGGGGAGAAGGAGAGAGAAAAGGGAGAAGGGGAGGATGGGGGGAACTTGGGGAAACAGGATGATTGGGATAAAGGAAGGTTGGATAGGGGAGCATGGAAGCACAATTCTTAGTTAAGGGAGCCACCTTAGGGCTGGCAAGAGACTTGAACCTAGAGTGGTTCCCAGGAGCCCAAGGTGATGTCCCCCGTTAGTTCCTTGGGCAGATGAGGATAGGGAACCTGAAACAACCCTATCCTATAGCAATACTGACGAATATCTTGCATATCACCATAGAACCTTCATCTGGTGATGGATGAAGATAGAGACAGAGACCCACATTGGAGCACCGGACTGAGCTCCTAAGGTCCCAATGAGGAGTGGAAGGAGGGAGAAGATGAGCAAGAAAGTCAGGACCAAGAGGGGTGCACCCACCCACTGAGACAGTGGGGCTGATCTACTGGGAGCTCACCAAGGCCAGCAGGACTGTGACTGAAATAGCATGGGATAGGGCCGGACTCTCTGAACATGGCGAACAATGAGGGATGATGAGAAGCCAAGGACAAGGGCACGGGGTTTTGATCCTACTTCATGTTCTGGCTTTGTGGGAGCCTAGCCAGTTTGGATGTTCACCTTCCTAGACATGGACGGAGGGGGGAGGACCTTGGACTTTCCACAGGGCAGGGAACCCTGACTGCTCTTTGGACTGGAGAGGGAGGGGGAGAGGAGTAGGGGGAGGGATTGAAGGGTGGGAGGAGGGGGAGGGAAATGGGAGGCTGGGAGGAGGGGGAAACTTTTTTTTTCCTTTTCTCAATAAAATAAAAAAGGTCCAAGTATCTTTTTGCAATCCAAGTTGGCATTCCCAAAAGCCAGAGTTTCAATAAATACTCATCTAGCATCTGGGTCTGTTACTCCTATTTGTACAGCCTTAGTCCATCTTTGTAAAAAGTCACTAAAGGGTTCTATCTGGCCCTGCTTAACCATGGTATATGATTAAATTCTTTTTCCTGCTTCTTGAATCCTGTCCCATGCATTTAAGGCTGCATTGTGGCATAGGGACAAGGTATTTTGTCAAAGAGAGCTTGGTTCTGTGGGTCTGTATAATGTCCCTAGCCATGAATTTGATCTTGGGAAACCTCAAATTCTTTTTCTTTTTCATGTTGTTCTAAAATTTTTGCCTCTTCTCACCAATAGCACTTCCATGCTAGCTGGGGTGTGTCTTCAAGGACAGCTGAAACTAATCGAAGCCAAACATATGGGGTAGCCTTATTGCTTGAAACCTATATTTTCACCATTTCTCTAACAAATATTGAGTACAAGCCTTAAGATACTATTGCTTGCTTAATTTCCTTTAGATCACTTATACCTAAATGTTGCCATTTGCATTCTTTGAATACCTTAGGGTATTTAGTAACAGATGCCTTCTCTGAGGATATTACTGGATAAGCAGTTGAAACTCTGGGTAAGTCATCCTGGACTCTGGCACATATTGGCAAGGCTAAACTCTGTCCTTTCACCTTCTCTCCCTGCTCATCAGTTTCAATAATTTCCTCAATTTTTTCAAATCTTTTTACCACTGTCTCTTGTAAAGTCTGAATCTCCTGTCCAGTATTCAGTTCTAATGCTCTCATTGGTTCATTTAGCTTCTGGTACATATTCTATAATATGATTCCAAGGTATGAAATTGTCCAGTAAAGATAACATCTCATTCTTGGACATTATTTGGATGGCATGTATATTGCCTTTCTGGAGATATACTCTATTCATTAACCTATTATAACTTTTTAACAGATTCCAATTGTTAAATTAAACAGTATCAATACTTTCAAATAATTCCTTAGCACACTTTGACTTGGATTGAATTTTGTCTGTCAAATTAATGTTATCGTTTTTAATGGTATTAATTTCTTCAGCTAGCTGTTCACTACTAGTCTCTAAGACTGTATCATTTCTAAAAGCACCCCATTCTTGACTCTGTTGTCAAACCATTTTCTTAAGGATATAATATGAAAAACAAATCTCATTCCCAAAATCAAATAAATGATTGCATAAGGAAAATCACATAAACCTTGCAGAATACCAAGCAAAATGGTTATTAAATCCCAAAATGGTAATATTGTCAGTAATCATATAACTTACTTTTTTATTGCTTTTATTATCCATATATTTTTCTCTGCTCCCCTTTCTTTCTCTTCCTTCTCCTCCTACCCTCTTCCATAGTCCCCATGCTCCCAATTTACTCAGGAGATCTTGACTTTTTCTACTTACCGTGTAGTTTAGATGCAGGTATGTCTCTCCTAGGGTCCTCTTTTTTGTCTAGGTACTCTGGGATTGTGAATTGTAGGCTCTTTTTTTTTTTGCTTTATGTCTAAAAGCCACTTATGACTGTATTTTGTCGAAGCCCTTTCCAACAACTAATGAGATGATCATGTTTTTTTTTTCTTCAATTTGTTTATATGGTGGATTACATTGGCAGATTTTAGTATGTTGAACCATTCCTGCATCCCTGGGATGAAGCTGACCTAATCATGGTGGATGATTTTGCTGATATGTTCTTGGATTTGGTTTGCCAGTATTTTATTGCATCAGTATTCATGAGTGAGATTGGTCTGTAATTCTCTTTCTTAGTAATGTTTTATGTGGTTTGGGTATTAGGGTAATTGTAGCCTCAAAAAAAAGAGTTTGGCAATGTTCATTCTGTTTCTATTGTCTGGGAAAAATGAGGAGTGTTGGTATTAGTTCTTATAGAATTCTTCACTGAAACCATCTGGTCCTACGCTTTATTTGATTGGGAGACTTTTGATGACTGCTTCCATTTCCTTAGCAGTTATGGTCTATTTAATTTGCTTATTTGGTCATGATTTAATTTTAGTAAGTGATATTTATCCAGAAAGGTGTCCATTTCCTTTATGTTTTCCAATTTTGTGGAGTACAGGCTTTCAAATATGACCTAATGATTCTCTCGATTTCCTCCCTGCCTATAGTTATGTTCCACTTTTCATTTCTGATTTTGTTAATTTAGATATTCTCTCTCTGCCTTTTGGTTAGTCTGGATAAAGGTTTGTCTATTTTGGTGATTTTTTTCAAAGAACCAACTCTTTGTCTCATTGATCCCTTGTATTGTTTTCTTTGTTTATATTTTGTTGATTTCAGCTCTCAGTTTGATTATTTCCTGCCTTCTAGTACTCCTGAATGAGTATTTTTTTTTTGGTTCTAGAGTTTTCAGTTGTTCTCTTAACTCACTAGTGTGAGATTTTTTCCAGCTTCTTTATGTAGGCATTTAGTACTATGAATTTTCCTTTTTTTTTTTTTAAGACAGGGTTTCCCTGTGTAACAGTCCTAGCTGTCCTGGAACTAGTTCTTGTAGACCAGGCTGGCCTTGAACTCACAGCAATTTGCCTGCCTCTGCTTCCTGAGTGCTGTGATTAAAGGTGTGCACCACCACCAAATCTTTCCTCTTAACAGTGCTTTCACTATGTCCTATAAATTTGGGTATGTTGTGTGGTCATTTTCACTGAATTTTAGGAAGTCTTTAATTTCTTTCTTTGTCTCTTCTTGGACTAATTGATGACTCAGGTGAGCATTGTTTAATATCCATGTGTTTGTGGTCTTTCTAGAATTAGTGTTGCTATTGAATTCTAATTTTAAGCCATGGTGATCCAATAACATATATGGGGTTATTCCATTTTTTAAAATCTGTTGAGATTTTCTTTGTTACCTAGTAGGTGGTCAATTTTTCAGGAGGTTCCATGAGGTTCTCAGAAGAATATGTATCTTTTTATGTTTGGATGGAATGTTCTATAGATATCTGTTAATTCCATTTGAGTCATAGTATCTGTTAGTTCCCTTATTTCTCTGTTAATTTTCTGTCTGACAGACCTGTCCGTGCTTAGAGTGGGGTGTTGAAGTCCCCCACTATTAGTGTGTGGGGTTTAATGTGTGATTTGAACTTTAGTAGTGTTTCTTTTATATTTGTGGGCACCCTTGTGTTTGGGGCAAAGGCATTCATTATTGAAGTTTTCTCTTGATGTATTTCCCTGTGACTAATGTGAAATGTCCTTCTTTGTCTCTTATGATTGATTTTAATTTGAAGTATTTTTTTTTTTTAGATATTAGAATAGCTACCCCAGTTTGTTTTTTAGGCCCATTTGATTAGAAATTTTACCCTTTATTCTGAGGCAATATGTGTCTTTAATTTTGAGGTGTGTTTCTTGTATAGCAGCAGAAGCATGAATTCTGTTTTTGTATCCAATCTGTTAGCCTCTGTCTTTTTATAGGTGAGTTGAGTCCATTTATAGTAAGGGATATTAATGACCAGTGATTGCTAGCTCCTGTTATTTTAGTTTTCATTGCTGATGATATTATTGTGTATGTTTTTTCCTTCTTTGGGATTTGCTGCCATGAGATCACCTTTTGTCTTGTTTTGTGGATGTAGTCAACTTTCCTGGTTTGGAGTTTTCCTTCCAGTACTTTATGTAGGGCTGGATTTGTGGATAGGTATTGATTAAATCTGGTTCTGTCATGGAATATCTTGTTTTGTCCTTCTATGATGATTGAATGTTTTGCTGGGTATAGTCATCTGGGCTGGCATCTGTGGTCTCTTAATGCCTGCGTAATGCTTGACTATGACCTTCTGGTTTTCATTGCCTCCATTGAGAAGTCAGGTTTAATTCTGATAAGTCTGCCTCTATATGTTACTTGGCCTTTTTCCTTTGCAGCTCTTAATATTCAATATTCTTTCTTTATTCTGTGTGTTTAATGTTTTGATTATTATGTGGCAAGTGGCCTTTTTTGGACCAGTCTATTTGGTGTTCTGTAAGCTTCTTGTATCTTCATAGGCTTATCTTTTTTTAGGTTTGGAAAGTTTTCTTCTATGATTTTGTTGAGTATATTTTCTGTGCTTATGAGTTGGACTTCTCTTTCCTTTTTCCCTATTTGGTCTTTTCATGGTATCCCATATTTCCTGGATATTTTGTGTTAAGATTTTGTTAGATTTAATGTTTCCTTTGAGTGATGAGTCTATTTCCTCTATTGTATATTCAGCACTTGAGATTCTCTCTCATTTCTTGCAATCTGTTTATACTTGAATTTGTGGTTTCTTATTGTTTTTTCATAATTTCTGTTTTTAGTTTCTGTTTTCTTTATTATCTTTATTTCAGTTTTCAAGTATTGATTCATTTCTTTCTTATGTTTTATTACTTTTTCTTGGTCTTCTTTAAGGGATTTGTTGATTTTCTCTAATTTTTTGGTTTTTTCCTCTATTTCTTTGAGAGTATTTTTCATTTCCTCTTTATGGGTCTCAAACATTTTTCTGAAGTTATTTTTTAGGTCATTTTCTTCTGATTCATCTATATTTGGTTGTTCAGGCCTTGCTGTTGTAGGGTCACTAGTTTTTATTGGTGCCGTGTTGCTCTTTGTGGTGTTGAGTGTGTTTTGTGTAGTTGGGGCTGTTTGTATCTCTGGCGAGTAATCTTTCCAATGCCAGTGGACCCAGGGCTCAGATGGTTGCTCCTCATGGTACAGTCAGGACCACGGTTTCAGGCACTCCAGAGGTGTTCATGAAGGTTGCTCAGCACTCCCAGGGTTTACTTGGCAATACCTGGAGTCATTTGTGCCTGCTCCCAAAGAGGTTGCTTGCTTGGGGATGCTTCCACTGAAGTGCTGCCTTAGGTCTGTTCTGGCCTAGGTCTGGCTCAGGCCTGCTCCAGTGGAAGTTGCTGGCTCCAGCCTGCTACCTCAGAGGTCACTGATTCATGCCTGTTCCCGCAGAGGTCTTTGTCTTGGGCCTGCTTGTAATTATTCAGCCACAAATAAGGCTGCACTTCCAGGTTCTAGAGCCATGCAGGTGCAGCCTAGCCTTCAGACCAAGTGCCTGAATGCTAAAGGGCCCCATGTGATGCATGTGTGCACATGCGTGTTCCATCCATGTATGATTCAGCTAAACCCTTGTGTGCATGCGGGAGTCTGTCATCTGTGTCATCTGTGTATGATGTATTCACGCCAACCCCCTGTGTACATAGGCTAGACCTCTTTTAAAAAGCAGGATGCACCATCTTCCTCTCTCTCTCTGCACACCAATTCCCCAGGCCTGTATGCACCCTCTCTAATAAACTCCTAAGCAAGTTTGTTGTGTGTTCCATGTTTCCTCCTCATTTACACCAGGTAATTTCACTGCTCCCTCAATGGAGGCTGTTGCCTCAGGCCTGCTCTGGTGGAGGTCACTGGCTCAAGCCTGCTCCTGTAGAGGTTGCTGCCTCGGGCCTGCTTCTGCTGAGGTAGCTGTTTCAGGCCTCTTCCCACAAATGTCCCTGGATTGGGCCTGTTCTCTCAGAGGTCCCTGATATGTACCATTCCTGCAGAGTTCTCTGACTTGGGCCTGCTTCCTTGGTAGTCTCTCCCTTGTACCTGCTCCTGTGGAGGTCACTGCCTCAGACCTGCTCCAGTGGAGATGACTGGTTCAGGCCTGCTCTGGCAGAAGTCAGTGGCTCAGGCCTTTTCTGTAGATGTTCCTGGCCTGGGCCTGGTTCCACAGAGGTCTCTGATTCAGGCCTGCTCCCTCATAGGCCCCTGACTCATGACTGAACCTTCAGAGGTCTCTGGCTCTGGCCTACTTCCTCAGGGATTGCTCCCTTGTACCCATCATATAACTTTCAAATTTATCACTTCACTTACCTTAGGCAATTTCAGTGAATTGGATTAGGTGTAATAATCTTTATTGGCCAGCAGGTGTCGTGGTTGCAGTAACGTGGCAGAGTTACATGGAAAAGAAAGCAGTGTTCAGCTCTGGTTTCATGTGCTGTTGTTACCTACTTAGATACTGATAAATATGCTTTGCTTAACAAATTAAGAGCAGTATTAAGGACAATTAAAGCAGTTCCATACATGGAGAGAGTTTTGTGGCCAGAATAAGAAAGTATATTAAGGTGTTCTTTATTAAAAGGGAACTCATGAATCACAATGAAGAAACAGGAGCCCAATCCAACATCCAGGCATGGCAAGTGGGGAGAGAATGAGAGTGAGAGGGTGGTCATGTGGGCTTTTTGGAACCAAGGCCATGCCCCATCTGTTCCAACTACTCAAAGGCCATTGGCTGAAGAAGGTTTTCCATCAAGAGGACAACTTAGGGTAATTGGTTTTCTTCTTCCACATGTGGGTACTGGAGACTGAACTCAGGTCATCAAGGTTTAGTATCAGGTGGTTTGACCTACTGAGCATTCTCATCACCCAAGCATCACATTTTTTTTCTGAGACTCTTACACATAGTTCCATACTGAAAATAATTTTTCTATTAACCCATTTAATTTTATTTGTTTAACAATCAAGTAATATGGATGATCAAGCGGATGTGGGAAGGGAAAGAAGCCTCTTTCTAGATTCTGGTTTTATTACCTGATGATCAAGAGTCAGAACTGTCAACATAACTAACAAAATCAAGTTTTCCCACAGAAATAACCTTCCTTTTTCCAGGAGATAGTTCCGAATAAGGATGGGACATTAAAAAAAATGATCTCTGCTTTCTTAAGGCCAGAATGTTGTGCCTTTGAGCTTAGTTGTGACAAATTTCCTCTCTCTTCTCTAAAACCAAACAATGTACCCCATAAACCTGCCTTACAATTTCACTTACAAAAGAAATTCTGTAAAATAAGAGAAATAAGTAAATCATTCATGCTTTTTCTTTATTTTTTTAGAAGTAATCTTCAAACAAGGATGACCCCAGCTAAGCCCTAAGCAATATAGGAGAAGGTGCCCGAACTGACCTTGCCCAGTTGTCAGATTGATGAATATCTTAAATATCACCATAGAACCTTCATCCAACAACTGATGAAAATAGAGGCAGAGAGGTGGAGCACTGGACTGAGCTCTCAAAGTCCAGTTGAAGAGTGGGAGGAGTGAGAATATGAGCAAAGAGGTCAAGATCATAATGGGGACACCCACTGAAACAGTTTATCTGAGCTAATAGGAGAGCTCACCAACTCCAGCTGGATAAGGAAGGAACCAGCATAGGTTCAAACTAGTCCCTCTGAATGTGGATAACAGTTGTATGGCTGGGGAAGACTGCAGGACCACCGGAAGTGGCACTAGGACTTACCCTTTCTGCTTGTACTATTTTTTAGGGAACCTACTCTCTTTGGATGGATACCTTGCTCAGCCTAGATATAGTAGGGAGGGTCTTGAACCTTCCTCAAAGCCTTACCCTCTCTGAGGAATGGATGGGGAATGGGGGAAATGGTAGAAGGAATGGGAGGAGGAGAGGGAGAGAAAACTGGAATTGGTATGTAAAATGAAAAATGGTAGTTTGTTTTCTTTTTTAAAAAATAAAATAAATTAAAATTTAAAAAAAAACATTTCTGTCAGAAGTGATCACCAGGCATTTCCTAAAACCTGTTTTGAAGTGAATAATTACCTATTGGGAGGAGAAGGCTTAGTTATTGTTCCCTTTTATTGCCTTTAAATGTGTCCTTAAATGCTGATAATGGCTAGAAATTTAACCTAAATGTATTTGAGCACAAATATATGGCTATGGGAAGAGTTAATAGTTATATAATTTTAGATAACACAGTTGAGAAAGACTGGAAGCAGAAAAGGGGTGTGTGTATCGATGTGTGTGTGTGTGTGTGTGTGTGTGTGTGTTCACACATATTCAGAATACTCTTCCTTCTAGTCCAACAAGTTCACATAAGTATATTTGATCTGTGGTGGGGTTTTAGAGCACTGCTGTGTTCTTTGTCTCTTGCTATCAGTTCTCACAGATTTCCAGGGATGGAGAGAGATCATCTGCATTGCTGTTTTGTATTTAGGAAATAGTTTTGTTAAGAGCTTAGTCGTTATGTCAACTTGAAGCAAGGCAGAGTCATCTGAGAAGAGGGAACATCAGTTGAGAAAATTTCTTCACGAGATCCAGCTGTAGGGCATTTTCTTAATTAGTGTTCAACGGGGGAAGAGCTTATCCCATTGTGGGTGGTGCCATCCCTGGGTTGATCGTCCTGGGTTCTATAAGAAAGTAGGGTGAGCAAGCCTTGTAAGCATCACTCCCCCCACGGCCTCCACATCAACTCTTGCCTCAAGGTTTCTGCCCTGTTTGTCTTAACTTCCTTCAGGGTTGAACAGTGATTGGAATTGTAAACCAAATAAACCCTTTAATCCCAAATTGATTTTGGTCATGGTGTTTCTTCTCAGCAATAGTAACCCTAACTAAGACAGAAGTAAACCCCATATCTTAAGTTTGAAATGTTTTGTTTGATGATTTCCAAGGAAACAAAAGACTAAACACTAAGCACCATTTTTTTAATGCTGGGGAACCCAGGGTCTTAAACATGCTAAGCAGATGCTCTATTTACCACTGAACTTTATTTCCAATATATTTTAAATTTTATTTATTCATCATTATTGTTGATGGTATTGGTGTTGGTTGTGTAGTGGTGTGTTTATGTGTGTGTGTGTGTGTGTGTGTGTGTGTGTGTGTGTGTGTGTGTATGGGCATACACGTCACTGTGTGTAGATGAAGGCCAGAGGAGAGACTCATGTAGTTGATTCTCTCATTCCACCTTTATGTGGGTTCTAGAAATCAAAATCAGAATGCAAGGCTTGCTTGGCAAGTACTTCTACTTGCTAAGTCATCTCATGAGCCCCAGTCCTTATCTTATAGATGCTCTATCACTGAGTGATATCTCTAGCCCTCCAATCTTATAGGAAACAGTGTCTTATAGGAAACAATCTTATAGAAACAGTGTCTGTGTTATGCTTTATGAGTGTGGGCTAAATCAGGATTTGAAAGTATATATGAAGGGTGAGGGCATTGGGTAGGGCCTAGAGAAGGTTTTGTTTGGATTCCTTATTGAAGATCAAATATCCTGGGAACCTGTCACATTCTGATCAATCAAACAAGATTAATGAGATCAACATGTAGAACTGGTGGGGTGAGAACCAGGAAGAGAAAAAAGAGAACTGATGTTAGAAATGGTAGTAGACTGGTGCCAAAGGGCAAACATTGACCTCCTCCAAGTTGGCCTGGAGCCCTCTGCTTCACTCAAGACTCAGGAGGCCATGTATGATAGCAGGAGAAAGTTGGAGTAATGTGAGCAGTCCTCAGGTTATCTAGACTAGTTACTGACTGTGTCATCTTGGTATCTTGATGAAACTTTACTTTGTTTTGCATTGAATAAAACAAATATTTACCAGATCTGTTCTTTTGTCATTTCTCTCTGGTGTTCAAAGACTACAGAATGTGTGTGTTTTCTCCTATTGTCAGGTTGTATTGGAAGGCTTATTCTCTTCATTATCTCCCTTCCTGCTCTCATGACTCCACTGAGTTGGCCCTTGAAACTGAGGAGGCCTCATAAAAAAAAGTTTATTCATCATGGGAAAATGTCTGATGCAGGTATTGGTGGTGAGTGAGAGAAACAATAGATGTCAGCCGAAAATAATCTCCTATATTTTGCTCCTCTTAATTTGTTGGCATGGAACTCTGAATTCAACTGATAAAAGACAGATTACCAAGGGGGAAATGTTTATAGTTTTAGGAAATGACACCCAGGAAAGAGGCAGATGATTGAAACTTATGCCCCATTTTAGGCTTTTGTGAGGAAGGGTTGAGGCAAGTTCTGGGAGGGGGATTAGAGCAGCATGTTAAATAAGGATGGTCATACTATGTAGATGGTAGAGCCTCAAGTGATGAGAATGTAGTGTGTGAGGTCCTTCTATCTCCGTGTTGCTTTTATTGGTTAATGAATAAATGACTGCTTTGAGCCTATGGCAGGGAAGAACAGAACTCAGCAGGGAAAGCTAGGTTGTATGCTGGGAGAAAGAAGGGCAGAGTCAGAGACAGACACCAGAACTTTAGCCGGTAAGCCGCAGCCACATGGCCATACACAGATTAATAGAAATGGGTTAAATTAATATGTAAGAGTTAGCCAATAAGAAGCCAGAGCTAATAGGCCAAGCAGTGATTAAATTAATAAAGTTTCTGTGTGGTTATTTTGGTTTTGGGTGGCTGGGATGAACAAGTGGCCTCTATGTCCATATTCCCAAATATTGTTTATAAATGTTTCTTTACATTTAAAGGGGGATATGGTATAGAGATTTGCATTGGTATGGATCTTACTTTATTGATGTAAATTTAAGGTCAATTTTGTTGTATATATATTTCTGCTCTTGATTAAGGTATTGTGTTTGTACAGCTCATTAAAAATGCAATATATAATTAAGAAATATAGGTTAATAGATAATCATCTATAATAGTCAAGCTTGTAGCCATGTTAGTTAGATTTTCTAGGTGTAGAGATGTATTTCAGATGGATAGGCATTCTTCAAACCTTTCAAAGACTACAAAATATAATATTAAAAGTGTTTTAAAAATTTAGGACTTTCATGACAATGAGACACATCTGCTCCTGACAGCACCAATTACTTCAAGAGGAAAATGGGCATCAAAGGGGCTCCTTATGGAGTTGGTTAGCCATTTGGGCAAGTAACTGCTCTTTCCTGGACTGCTTGATGAACTGGACATGCAGGACCCACAACGAAATGACTGCTAAACTTGCCTAAAGGTGAGATGGTCCTTTGGGGTTCCTGCTTCATAAAAGAGTCTGATAGACATTCTGCAGGACACACACACACACACACAAAGTGACTGATAAGCTGCCAATATAGGTAGAACTGTCTCTAAAATTTCTTCCTTCATGGAAAAGCCTACTGGATACTATGGGCCTGTAGGCTGAAGGTGGATGCCCCAATGCTATAAAAAAAAAAACTTTGGGTGACTGTCCAGGCAGCAAGATGTCTCTGTCAATTCTAAAATTTTAAAAGTTGCTTACAATGTACCTCCTGTTTACTTAGGTAATATTATATCCTTTTGGAGTCTTTGTTGAAGGTAAAAAATAGTTAGTTATAGTTTTCCTTAGATATGATAAAAGATAACGTAGATATAAATATTGTAACTATAATTCTTGCTTGATACATGTTTTTTATATGTAATTTTACTATGTTAAAGTTAAAGTTAAAGACTTCCTTTTTGTTTAAATAGGAAAGGGGAAATGGTGTGGGTGGTCCTTCTTTCTATGTGTTGTGATTTAATTAATACAAGCAGTGATTTAATTAATATAGTTTCTGTGTGATTATTTTAGTTCTGAGTGGCCGGGATGAACAAACGGCCTCTTCCAAAAGAATGTTTTTTTAATTATTAGGTTATATCATATGGTGCTTTGTCTGCATGAATGTCTGCTTACTACATGTATACATCATGCTTGTGTAGGCCAGAAGAGGGTATTGGATTCCCTGGAACTGGAGTTGCTGCATGTGAATGATCATGTACGTGATGGAAATCAAACCCAGGTCTTCTATAAGTGATGTGAGATTCCTCTCTGTATGCTGTGAATACCACTAGTTAATAAAGAAACTGGCTTGACCTGATAGGGTATAGAACAGAGCTAGGTGGGGAAAACTACACTGAATGCAGGGAAAAAGAAGGTAGAGTCAGAGAGAAGCTATGGAGCCACCACCAGAGACAGACATGCTAAAACTTTGCCAGTAAGCCACTGCCTCATGGTGATATACAGATTAATAGAAATGGGTTAAATTAAGATGTAAGAGTTAGCCAATAAGAAGCTAGAATTAATGAGCCAAGCAGAGATTTAAACAATACAGTTTCTGTGTGATTTTGGGTCTGAGCTGCCAGGTAGCCAGGAAATGAACAAGTGGCTTCCCCTACAACAAATTGGTGCCAACACGGCCAACTGAAATCCACTTAAAACCTGAGAGAGTTTGGTAAGGAATTCTAGGCAAAAAAAACCCCCCAAACAACAACAACAACAACAACAACAACAAAAACCAAAACAAAACAAAACAAAAAAACAGAGTTAAGCACAGTTTAATACCATGGCTGCTTTAAGAGTGGTTTTTCTGATTCAGCAGTAGCAGAAAAAAGCTATGATTTTGAAATGGCAGCTTCCTGAGCCATGCTGTCAACATGAACTCTGACTTTCTGGAGGTCCGGCTATGGAGGATTTAAATGGGGTTTGTAAGCAGAGGGTTACAACTTGCTCAATGGCAACACAGACCTGCTGCAACCCAACCCTGGATCTGGGGTGGAAAGAATGGCTCTCAGAGGCAGTGAACCGACCTTCTCTGACATGTTGAACTGAGCAGAGACAAAAGGCAAAGCAACCTTAGTCATAGTAATGTGACTTAGCTTTTTAAGAAGTACTTCTGGTCAGAAAAGGATTACAGATATGAAATAAAGACAAATTAAGATGAAAAAGACCTCCAAATGGGTCACAGTGTTGGATAAATATATGTAGGCTTGGGAAAGAGAAGAAAAAAGAATATAAACAGTTATAAAAGGAAGTAAATGGTTTATAAAAAAATAAAACAAAGTCTTTAAAGAGACAGAGTATAGACAGTCATAGATTAAAGGAGTAGAGATAATAAAATAAATATTAAAAAATAATAGAGTAAAAAAATAAGCCATGGAATATACATAGAGAATCTAGATTATGTATATTATTGTGTTTTCTTTGAATTTTTGACTGTACAGGAGCTAAGTAACTAATACATATACTTTAAAGTTATCTTGTCTTCAAAAATTGGGTCTAAGGATATGTTGCTTTGGAAAAGAGGTTCTTCTTTTGTTTCCACAAAAGATGAGAACCTATGGATTAATTCCAGACTAATGTGGTTTGATGGACTGAGACCCCCCTGAAAAAATGCTGTGAACACCTCCAAAAATACTTCACTTAAGAAAAAGCAGGAAGCAGTCTGAAGAAAACTACACCCATATTCCCAAATATTATTTATAAATATTTGTTTACATTTAAAGGGGGATATTCTATAGATATAAATAACTTGCATTGGTATGGATCTTGGTTTATTAATACAGATTTAAGGTCAATTTTTGTTATATGTATATTTCTGCTCTTGATTAAAGTATTGTGTTTGTGCAGTTCATTTTAAAATGTAATGTATAATTAAGAAATGTAGATTAATAGATAGTCATCCATAATAATCAAGCTTGTTGTCATGTTAGGTTTTCTAGATATATATAGATATATTTCAGTTAGTTATTCTTCAAATATTTCAGAGACCTTCAGAATATGGCATTTAAAATGTTTTAAGAACTTAGCACATTTCATGACATTGAGACACTTCTGCTCCTGGCAGTACCAATTACTTCAAGAGTAAGATGGGCACCAAAGAGGCTCCTTATGGAGTTGGTTAGACATTTGGGCAAGAAACTGTTCTTGCCTGGACTGTTTGATACTGTGCTGTATGAATTGGACATGCAGGACCCACAGAGAGATGACTGCTGAAGTTACCTAAGGAAGGTGAGACTGTCCTTCGGGGTTTCTCCTTCATGAAAGAGTCTGCTAGACATTCTTCAGGACACAGAAGAAAGTGACTGACAAACTGCCAATATAGGCAGAACTGTCTTTGAAATTTCCTGCTTCATGGAAAAGTCTGCTAGATACTATGGGCCTGTAGGCTAAAGATGGATGCCCCAATGGTACAGAAGAACTTTGTGTGATTGTCCAAGTAGTAAGATGTCTCTGTCAATTCTAGAGTTTTGCAAGTTGCTTACAATGCACTTCCTGTTTACTTAGGTAATATTACCTTTCTGGAGTCTTTGATGGAGTTGAAGAATATGTAGTTATGGTTATAGTTTTCCTTAGTTATTATAAAAGATAAAGTAGATTAAAATATTGTAACTGTAATTCTTACTTGATACCTGTTTGTTATATGTAATTTTACTTTGTTAAAGTTAAAACCTTCCCTTTTATTTAAACAGAAAAGGGGAGTTGATGTGGGATTCCCCTCTGTATTCTGTGAATACCATTGGTTAATAAAGAAACTGGTTTGGCTTGATAAAGTAGAACAGAGCTAGGTAGGGAAAACTAAACTGAATGCTGGAAGAAAAAAGGCAGAATCAGAGAAAAGACATGGAGCTGTCATCAGAGACAAACATGCTGAAACTTTGTTGGTAAGCCACTGCCTCATAGTGATACACAGATTAATAAAAAATGGGTTAAATTTAGATATAAGAGTTATCCAATAAGAAGATAGAGCTAGTGGGTCAAGCAGTGATTTAAATAATACAGTTTCTGTATGATTATTTTGGGTTTGAGCTGCTGGGTGGCCAAGAAATGAAAAAGTGGCCTCATACAACACGAGCCATTTCTCCAGCCTGAAGAAATGTTTTCTACAGTAATTTTTTCCTAATGTGACATATTTTTCATGTAAAATTTCTTTTAAAAGGGAAAACTTTATACTCTCATTCAGATAGCTAGAAGTCTTCTATTACTATTGTATTTGTGGCCTGGAGCCAGAGGGATAGCAAGTAACCTCCACTAGCCATGAAACCCCACTGGGCCATATCTGACCTAGCTGGGGAATTAGCACCAAGACTTAATCCATCCTTTGTGTTACAGATACTTTTAGTTGCCCTATGTGAATCTTGTCTGACAGTTTCCCATGAATACAAAGCCAATGTAAAGCTTGGTTTAGGCGGAACCCAGAAAATTGTGGTACCTTATGAATCAGATATTTGCACTTGGCTTTATATTTTTGGAAGCTTCATTCAGTTTTTTTCAGATATGGAAATTTATTAGCTGAAGTGTAAACATAGTAAAAAATTAAAATGCCAAAAAACAAAGGGAAAGTGCTTTAGTTGCTTCAGTTCACAGAGGCTGAGCCCCCTGCAGTTGAAAGGCTAAATTTATTCTCAAGGTGTCTCTGAGTCTTCATTTTGTGCACCCATGTGAACCCACACATCTGCACTGCTTTACAAGTGATAGTTATTGATTTTTTTCTTTTCTATACACAATTGCTTTTAGCTCAAAAGAGTCCATATGCCAAAGGTTTATATTTTGGGTGGCATATTCCCTTTTATATTTAAATTTTATTTAATTAACATTTTTTTCATTTATTTTACATACCAACCACAATTTCTGCTCTGTCCTCTTCTTCCATTTCCCCCCCCCTGACTCCCATATATCACTCTCCCCATCCACTCCTTCATATTCTCCCTTCAGAAAGTGGCAGGCCTCCCATGCACTTGAAGAAAGCATAGCACATCAAGTTGAGGTAGGACTGAGCTCTTTTCCCTGCATCAAGGTTGGGTGAGGTAATCCAGCATGGGGAACAGGTTTCCAAAGGCCAGCTAAGTGCCAGGGACAGGTCCTGCTAGGAGCCTTGCAAACAACAGACCAAGCTGCAGCACTGTCACACACATACAGAGGGCCTAGGTGGATCCCATGCAGGCACCCTAACTATTGGTTCAGAGTCCATGAGCTCCCACAGCTCAGGTCAGCTAACTCTGTGAGTTCCCCCATCATGACCTTAACCCCTCTGCCACATACAACCCCTCCTCTCTTTCTTCAGCAGGATTCACAGAGCTCAACCTAGTGCTTAGCTGTGGATTTCTGTATCTCCTTCAATCAATTACTGAATAAAGGCTTTCTGATGACAATCAGGGTAGTCAGCAATCTGGTAGATGACCAATTCAGGTACCCTCTTCACTACTGCTAGAAGTCTTAGCTGGGGTCATCCTAGTGGATTCTTGGGAGTTCCCCTGGCACCAGGTTTCTTCCTAAGCCTGAAATGCCCCCATCATTACTCTCCCCTTCCATTCCACCCCAACCTGCCTTCCATTCCCAGCCTATCTAAACTACTTTCTCAAGTTCCCATCACCTGACCCTCCTCACCTCTGCACGCCCAGTTTACCCAGGAGAACTCTTCTATTTCACAGTCCCAGGAAATCCATGTATTCCTATTTGGTCCCTCTTTGTTATCTAGCCTCTCTGGGGCTGTGGATTGTAGGTGGTTATTCTGTACTTTATTCCAAATATCAGCCTATGAGTGAGTATATACCACTTTGTCTTTCTGGGTCTAGCTTACCTCACTCAGAATATTTGTCTTTCTGGGTCTGGCTTACCTCACTCAGAATGGCTTTTTTTTTTTTATCCATTTGCCTGCAAATTTCATGAGGTCATTATTTGGTTTGTTTGTTTGTTTGTTTTTTCTTTTTTGTTGCTTGTCTTGGAACTCACTCTGTAGACCATGATGGCCTCAAACTCACAGAGATCCACCTGTCTTTGCCTCTAGAGTGCTGGGATTAAAGGTGTGCACCACCACCACCCAACCTGTTTTTTGTTTTGTTTCATTTTTACAGCTGAGTAGTACTCCATTGTGTAAATGTACCACATTTTCCTTATCCATTCTTTGGTTGAGAGGCATATAGGTTGTTTCTAGTTTCTGCCTATTATGAATAAAGCTGCTATGAACATAGTTGAGGAAGTGTCCTTTGGGTATGATTGAGCATCCTTTGGGCATATGCCCCAAGATTGGTATAGATGGATCTTGAGTTAGATTGATTCCTAATTTTCTGAGAAACCACCATATTGATTTCCAAATGACTGTACAAGTTTGCCCTCCCACCAGCAATGGAGGAGTGTTCCCCTTACTCCACATTCTCTTCAACTAAGCTTTCATCAGTGTTTTAGATCTTAACCATTCTGACAGGTGTAAGATGGCATCTTAGAGTCATTTTGATTTGCATTTCCCTGATGACTAATGATGTTGAACTATTCGCTCAGTGTTTTTCAGCGATTTGAGATTCCTCTGTTGAGAATTCTCTGTTTAGATCTGTATCCCATTTTCAAATTGGATCAGTTGATATTTTGGCATCTCATTTCTTGAGTTCTTTGTGTATTTTAAAGATCAGCCCTCTGTCAGATATGGGGCTGGTGAAGATCTTTCCCCATTTTGTAGGCTGTTGTTTTGTCTTATTGTCTTTGTCTTACAGAAGCTTCTCAGTTTCAGGAGATCCCATTTATTAATTGCCGATCTCAGTGTCTGTGCTACTGGTGTTATATTCAGGAAGTAGTTCCAGTGCCAATGTGTTCAAGGCTACTTCCCACTTTCTTTTCTATCAGATTCAGTAACTGATTATGTTGATTATGTTCAATTCAGATTATGTTGAGGTCATTAATCCATTTGTACTTGAGTTTTGTTCTGGGAGATAGATATGACTCTATTTGCATTCTTATATATGCTGACATCCAGTTATGCCAGCAAGGGTGGCATATTCTTGGACCATTCATGTGTAAGGAAATTTGACCTTGGAAAGAAATTGAGATGTATCGGAAGTTTAGTTCTTTGCTCACAAGGTCTGCAACATCAGACACCTGGGTGCTATTCAGAGTTAAGACCACAGAGCAGAAACTGGAGAGATGGTGTAGTGCTTAGGACTTCATACTGTTTTTGTTGAGTTCAGTTCTCAGCACCCACAACAGTTGGCCCAAAAGCATCCGTAAGCCAGCTCCAGGAGATCTGATGCCTCCATGAGTAAACACACACACACACACACACACACACACACACACACACACACACACACAGAGAGAGAGAGAGAGAGAGAGAGAGACAGAGACAGAGACAGAGACAGAGAGAGAGAGAATCAAAAATAATAAAAATGAATATTAGATCATAAAGCAGAAATAACCCCAGTGCTTAAATCAAAGTGGATCAAAGTGGATGATAACACAGAAACATCATTGCTGGTGTGACTGTTTTGGTGGCTGGGGGAGTAATGGTCAGAAAAGGATGCTGCTTGCTCTCAGACCTACTGCTAGCTTTGAGAGAATGAAGACATGGCTTCTGCTGTGCAGGAAAGGAATTGCAGGAAATTGCATGGTGCTCACCACTTAGCAGATAAATGCCAGAATTATACAGATCCACCTGCTGCATCTGTTTTTCATCTTCCCTAATCTCATGATCATGCATTTCAATAGGAGACACTAAGATGAATTTAGAATTCTATAGATGAGGGACTATTGAAAATGATGTCCCTAGATATCTAACTCCTAAAAACTAGGACAGTCTTAAAAGAGCTACAAAGAATGATAAATATTTGGACTGGAATAATGGATTAACAGTTAAAAGCACTTTTTGTTCTTGTAGAGGGCCTTGTCTCAGTTCCCAGCACCTGTATGGTGGCTCACAACTATCTCTATCTCCAGTCCCAGGAACCCCAATTTCCTCTTCTCCTCTTCACCAGCACCAAGCTTGCATGTGGTTCACAGACATATATGCAGACAAACATTTATGCACAGAAAATGAACAAATCTAACATTTTTAAAGAATCCTAATTTGGTAGCCTATAGTAAGTACAGTGATGTTTTATGTCTTCTGGTCTGTGTTTTTGAAAGTAATGTATCAATAATGATATCTTCAATGACTTCCATCAACAACAAAAATATGTATTGCTCTAACATAGTGGATCTCAGCCTTCCTAATGCTGCAACTCTTTAATATCTCAGGTTGTGGTGATTTCCAACTATAAAATTATTTTTGTTGCTACTTCATAACTATAATTTTGCTACTGTTATAATTCATAATGTAAATATTTATGTTTTCTGATGGTCTTAGGTGACTCTCATGAAAAGGTTGTTTGACCTCTAAGGGGTAATGACCCATAGGTTGAGAACCACTGTTAAAAGTTCTAACAAAATATCTAAGATTGGATACTTTATAAAGAAAAAAGTTAAGTTATACATGGTGATGCATGTCTGTGATTCCAGCATTTGGGAAGCTGAGACAGTAGAATTAAGAGTTAGAGGTTATCCTGAAATGGAGATCAATGAGGAGCAAGAGGAGGGAAAGGAAAGGGAAGAAGAAGTGTTGGTGTAAGAATTCAGAAGAGAAGTTTATTTTGGTTCATAGGTTTGGAGCATAACATTAGAATCTTCTTTGTTTGGGTCAATGAATTCATGCTGTTCCATGTATGGTGGAAAGGAGAAGGGCAAGCAGGTATATGCATGAAAGAGACAAAGTGTGCTCTGTAACAACCCACCTTTGTGTGAGAGTTAAGTGACTCCTGTCAGACAAGTCTTTGGAGAACTAATCTAGTCTTAATTCACTTAAGGAGACATAAATTCACTCATGAAGGTAGTGCCCATATGTTCTAATTACCCCCTATTAGCACCCCAGGGGCCCCATCTCTTTTACCACTACCACTTAAAGGACAAAGCTTCTAGCACATGAAACTTTAGGGAAGGAAAAACCATAACCAAGCTTTTGTTGTAACTTATACAAAGCTTAACAACCATTTATCTCTTTTCTTTCACTAGAAAATCATCATCCAATAAAGGAAAACCAAATACTTTTTCAAGGAACACACATAAAACTAGTTTGTGTTATTTAAATTCCTTTAAACTGCTATAAAAATAATAATGCTCATTGTCCAAAATTTAAAAATACTGTTAAAGATTAAAATGTACTGAATCATCAAGTTGATTTTATTAGGTTAGTATAATAGGAAGAATGCTCCTGAATTCTTCACTGAAGAAGGAAACACCTGGCATTTTAAAGAGAGGGAAAACATCAAGTTAGACTTCCTAAACTTTCACTTCCTCTTCTAAATAAAACTTGTTTTCTGACCTTCTGTGTTTGTCTAAATTATTTTATTTTGGAGACCAAAACCTGAAAAGTGGTCTGACCTCTTTATTCTCCCCACTCCCTACAATGGTACCTGTTAAGAACTGTGAAGGAGGGACTATCACTGTTTGTTCTTCCAGATGATCCAGGTTCAAGTCCTAGCACCCACATGGAAGGCTAATAGTGGATTGTTATTCCAGTTTCAGGGGATCTGGCACCTTCTTCTTGACTATGAAGATATTGCATGCATAGGATACAGAGACATAACATGCATGCAAAAGCAGCCATACACATAAAAATGAAGAAGTATGAAGGTATAGTAGTTTGAATGAGAATGTCTCCAATAGGCTCAGGTATTTGAACACTAGTTCCTCAGTTGGTGGTGCTGTTTGGGGGAGATTATTTGGCCTTTCAAGAGGAAGTACGTTACTTAGGACAGGGTTTGAGAATTCATAGCCTTACTCCACTTCCACTTTTATCTCTCAGTTTTGTGCCTGTGATCGAAGATGTGATCTCTTAGCTTCCTGCTCTGGATGTTTGCTGCTGTGCCTCTCCTGTTAGATGGACTGTTTCCCTCTGGAACTGCAAGCCAATAACAACAACAGCAGCAACAACAGCAACCAACCAACCAACCAAAAACAGTAAATAAAAACCTCACTTTTCTTCCCTAAGTTGACTTTAGTCATGGTGTTTTATCACAGCAACAGAAACATAACTAATATAGAAAGGGGAAGAGGAAATTATTTTTTCTCTCCTATAGCACTACCACTGTAAAAGCAATTGGGGGAGTATTGACAAAGTTGATCTTAGATATCCTGCATTTCAAAATAAGGATTCCTAAAGTAAAAAGGAGCAACATTGTTATAAAAATTGCATTAGCCCAAACTATGGGGGAAGTCTATATTTGGGGATCGAGAAATTTGTAGCTGTTCAGCAAGTGTCTTTGCTAGTCTTTGGGATTAATATATCAGAGAAGTTTGGGGGAACATACGTGTAGTTGCTTGCAAATACTGTAGATGTGATACCTCTAGAAGCCATAATTATGTGGGCATAAGTTGATTAGGCAGTTCATCTTATTGGATTTCTTGAAGCTGTCAAGCTAGATTATCATATGTTCAATGCCATTCTCCACAGTCTTGATCTTGGTCATACAAGGGTCTTCTTAGTGCTCTAGACAGTGGTTCATCAAGTTAGTATTCTGGTCTGTCCAATGGTGGATAGAGATAGTGGAAATATTAACTTACAGAGTGGTAGACAGACACTGAAAAATTGAAACTTTGGAAAGAATAACACTCTGAATAAGGCAAGACAGTCAATCTAATTTACAGATAGGAGCCACAGCTGTTTTTTCCAAAGAAAAAGTGAGCCAAATGTCTATCAAACACCAGGATTTGAGTTATCTATTAGTTTTCTGAAATTTTAAAAAAAGATGCACAATAGTTTAAATACCTGAATCTGGAAATCCAGAGTTTGTGCTATACACAACTCAAGATTTTTCTATTGAGGTGCTAAGGAGATGGTTTAGTGGTTAAGTGCACTTATTGCTGGACTCAAGTGGTGGAGACCAGCGCTCCACACTGAGAGCAGATCGCCCCACTACAATTAAATCAAGTAGGTTTTTTGGGGCCTGGCCTGGAGTGTGGTAGGCCTTATATTGGCAAGGTCCACTGGCGAATGGGGAGCCTGGTCCTGTCCCTGAAGACCCTCCTGAGTGGGGAGAGTGTTCTTGGCCCATGGCGGGACACAGGAAACGGAGCGGGGGCATTCCCCAACCCCCTTAACCCCCTGGTTAGTCTGCAAGGGCTGGCAAACCGAATCCAAGAACACATTAGAAAAATTATCCATTATGATCAAGTAGGCTTCATCCCAGAGATGCAGGGCTGGTTCAACATACTAAAATCTATCAATGTAATCCAGCATATAAATAAACTGAAAGAAAAAAACCATATGATCATTTCATTAGATGCTGAAAAGGCATTCGACAAAATTGAACACCCCTTTATGATAAAGGTCTTGGAGAGATTAGGGATACAAGGGTCATACTTAAATATAATAAAAGCTATTTACAGCAAGCCGACAGCTAACATTAAATTAAACAGAGAAAAACTCAAAGCCATCCCACTAAAATCAGGAACACGACAAGGCTGTCCACACTCTCCATACCTCTTCAATATAGTGCTTGAAGTTCTAGCAATAAGACAACATAAGGGGATCAAGGGGGTTCGTATTAGAAAGGAAGAAGTTAAGCTTTCATTATTTGCAGATGATATGAGAATATTAATAAGCAACCCCAAAAACTCTACCAAAGAACTTTTACAGCTGATAAACACCTTTAGTAATGTGGCAGGATACAAGATCAACTCCAAAAAATCAGTTGACTTTCTATACACGAAGGATAAGGAAGCAGAGAGGGAAATCAGAGAAGCATCACCTTTCACGATAGCCACAAATAGCATGAAATATCTTGGGGTAACTCTGACCAAGGAAGTGAAAGATCTATTTGACAAGAACTTTAAGTCTTTGAAGAAAGAAATTGAAGAGGACACCAGAAAATGGAAGGATCTCCCTTGCTCTTGGATTGGAAGGATCAACATAGTAAAAATAGCAATTCTACCAAAAGCAATCTATAGATTCAATGCAATCCCCATCAAAATCCCATCAAAATTCTTCACAGATATGGAGAAGACAATAATCAACTTTATATGGAAAAACAAAAAACCCAGGATAGCCTAAACAATCTTATACAAGGATCTTCTGGAGGCATTACCATCCCTGACTTCAAACTCTATTACAGAGCTACAGTATTGAAAACAGCTTGGTATTGGCCTAAAAACAGAAAATCGACTAATGGAATCGAATAGAAGGCCCTGACTTTAACCTACAAACCTATGAACACCTGATTTTCTATAAAGGAGCTAAAAGTATACAATGGAAAAAAGAGAGCATCTTCAACAAATTGTGCTGGCAAAACTGGATGTCAATCTGTAGAAGAATGAAAATAGACCCATATCTATCACCATGCACAAAACTCAAGTCCAAATGGATTAAAGACCTCAATATCAGTCCGAACACACTGAACCTGATAGAAGAGAAAGTGGGAAGTTCTCTAAAACACATGGGCACAGGAGACCACTTCCTATGTATAACCCCAGCAGCACAGACACTAAGGACAACATTGAATAAATGGGACCTCCTGAAACTGAGAAGCTTCTGTAAAGCAAAGGACAATTGTCACTGAGACAAAAGGCAACACACTGACTGGGAGAAGATCTTCACCAACCCCGCAACTGACAAAGGTCTGATCCCCAAAATATATAAAGAAGTCAAGAAACTAGACCATAAAAGGCTAATCAACCCAATTATAAAATGGGGCACTGAGCTGAACAGAGAATTCTCAACAGAAGATGTTCTAATGGCCAAAAGACACTTAAGGTCGTGCTCAACCTCCTTAGCAATCAGGGAAATGCAAATCAAGACAACTTTAAGATACCATCTTACACCTGTCAGAATGGCCAAAATCAAAAACACCAATGATAGCCTTTGCTGGAGAGGTTGTGGAGAAAGGGGTACACTCATCCATTGCTGGTGGGAATGCAAACTTGTGCAACCACTTTGGAAAGTAGTGTGGTGGTTTCTCAGGAAATTCAGAATCAACCTACACCTGGACCCAGCAATACTACTCTTGGGAATATACCCAAGAGATGCCCTATCATACAACAAAAGTATATGCTCAACTATGTTCATAGCAGCATTATTTGTAATAGCCAGAACCTGGAAACAACCTAGATGCCCTTCAATGGAAGAATGGATGAAGAAAGTATGGAATATATACATATTAGAATACTACTCAGCAGTAAAAAACAAGGGCTTCTTGAATTTTGCATGCAAATGGATGGAAATAGAAAACACTATCCTGAGTGAGGTAAGCCAGACCCAAAAAGAGGAACATGGGATGTACTCACTCATATTTGGTTTCTAGCCATAAATAAAGGACATTGAGCCTATAATTCGTGATCCTAGAGAAAGAAGCTAAATAAGAAGGTGAACCCAAAGAAAAACATATAGGCATCCTCCTGAATATTAACCTTCATCAGGCGATGAAAGGAGACAGAGACAGAGACCCACATTGGAGCACCGGACTGAAACACCAAGGTCCAAATCAGGAGCAGAAGGAGAGAGAGCACGAGCAAGGAACTCAGGACAGCGAGGGGTGCACCCACACACTGAGACAATGGGGATGTTCTATCGGGAACTCACCAAGGCCAGCTGGCCTGGGTCTGAAAAAGCATGGGATAAAACCGGACTTGCTGAACATAGCGGACAATGAGGACTACTGAGAACTCAAGAACAATGGCACTGGGTTTTTGATCCTACTGCACGTACTGGCTTTGTGGGAGCCTAGGCAGTTTGGATGCTCACCTTACTAGACCTGGATGGAGGTGGGTGGTCCTTGGACTTCCCACAGGGCAGGGAACCCTGATTGCTCTTTGGGCTGACGAGGGAGGGAGACTTGATTGGGGAAGGGGGAGGGAAATGGGAGGCGGTAGCAGGGAGGAGGCAGAAATCTTAAATAAATAGCACTTGTTGCTATTACAGAGAACCTAAGTTCAGCTCCCAGCACTTACATTGAGTCTCACATTGAAATCAATTTTTGTCTATTAAACTAAAAAAATCATCACTTTTCAATATATGAACATTTGTTACATAGTTGGGACTATAATGAATATTCAATTTGGTATTCTAATTTTTAGGGCTTTTTTCTCGGTTACAAAGGAAATTTTTAGAGAGGAAATATTATATATGTATACGTGGAATAGCATAACACTCTGGAAAGAGAATCTAAAAATCAAAAAATTGGCAATTGAAGTTTTGACATCAACAAGACATTATATATATATATATATATATATATATATATATATATGACAGTTGTGTCAAGGCCAAGCTATTGCCTATTTGCTCTTCCCATCACATTTCCCAAGAACTAACAAATTCTACCTCTGTGAGAGGCTCTGGATTTTGTGATGAAGAGAGGAAAAGACATGTGCCTAAAACTAGTCTAAGAAGGGTTTTCTGATTTTTACCTTGCCTTCCAAGGACAGTGGTCTGAGGATTGTTAACCATAAGAGAAACACTGTTCTTCTCCCTCCTCTTACTTCTGTTAAGACATATTCATAGTGTACAGAGGGGAACCCCATATCATTCTATATTATTTTTTTTGTTATTTGATCATTTTCTTCAATAATAACTCTTAATATAAATAGAAGCAGGAAGTGCCTCAGTTCACTCTCACTTTTATTAATTCAGGTACTCTCACCTCATATGCACATGTACATAAACCATACAATGCAAAGCATCTCATCTGGTTAGGGAAACTAAACAACCGGGCAGAAGAATTGTTCCAAGTTCACACAGAGTGGGCTGGAGATGTAGCTTGAGTGGTAGAACTGGCCAAATATGCACAAAAGCCCTGGGTTCAGCACAGTATATATCAAGTATGGTCGTGCACAACTGTAGTCCTAGCATTTGAGAAATGGAGGTAGAAAGAAGGAAGAGGAATTCAAGAAAATCTTTGGCTGCTTTGATGCCAGTCTAGGCTTCATGAGACTCTGTCTCAAAAATATATAAAGTTGGTATATGCTGTGTGATATGAAGGGAAAAGCGCTGCTGTATGATTGTTGTGGTACGGAGCGGCGGGCTGTGTCCCGCCACCCGGCTAGCTTTACCCGAAATAATTACACGGAAACTGTATTCTTTTAAACATTGCCTGACCCATTAGTTTCAGTTTCTTATTGGCTAGCTTTTACATATTGATCTAACCCATTTTTATTAATCTGTGTAGCCCACGAGCTGGCTTACCAGGAATGATCTTAACCTGCGTCTGTCTGGAATGGGAGAATCATGGCGACTCCCTGACTCAGCTTCTTTCTCCCAGGATTCTGTTCTGTTTACTCCGCCTACCTAAGGGTTGGCCTATCAAATGGGTCTAGGCAGTTTCTTTATTAATAAGAAATTACTCCCACATCATTTCCCCTTTTTCTGTTTAAACAAAAAAGAAAGGCTTTAACTTTAACATAGTAAAATTACATATAGCAAAACAGTTATCAAGCAAGAATTACAGTTACAATATTTATATCTATTTTATCTTTTATCATAACTAAGGAAAACTATAACTATCTATTCATTCTTCAACTCCATCAAAGACTCCAGAAGGATATAATACTACCTAAGTAAACAAGAAATAAGAAAACTCTAGAAATGACAGAGACATCTTGCTGCCTGGATAGTCACCCAAAGTTCTTTTGTATGGTTGGGGCATCCATCTTCAGCCTTCAGGCCCATAGTATCCAGCAGACATTTCCATGAAGCAGGAAATTTCAAAGACAGTTCAGTCACTATCTGCTGTGTCCTGCAGAATGTTTCGCAGACTCTTTCATGAGTCATGAACCCCAAAAGACCATCTCACCTTTAGGCAAGTTCAGCAGTCCTCTCTCTGCGGGTTCTCTGTGTCCATTTTATGCAACAGTCCAGGCAAGAGCAGTTTCTTGCCCAAATGGCTATCCAACTCCATAAGGATCCTCTTCGATGCCCATCTTCCTCTCGAAGTAGATTGGTGCCACCAGGAGCAGATATGTCTCATTGTCATGAAAAGTCCTAAGTTATTAAAACATTAAATGCCATATTCTGCAGTCTTTGAAAGATATGAAGAATGTCTATCTAACTGAAATGTATCTCTATATATCTAGAAAATCTAACTAACATGACTACAAGATTGACTATTATTGATGATTAACCATTAACCTATATTTTTTAATTATACATTACATTTTTAAATGAACTACACAATCACAATACCTTAATCAAGATCAGAAATACATATACATATAACAAAATTGACTGTAAAATCCACACCAATGCAAATTACTCATACCTATATCATTTCCCCCTTTAAATGTAAAAGAACATTTACAAACAATATTTTGGGAACATGGGCGCAGTTTTTTCTCTCCAAACTGCTTCCTGCTGAATGGGGGCGCTGTTAATCAGATCATTTAGGGTGTAACCTGTGTGTCAGGTTTATCTCAGTTGCCAGTTGAGTAAAGTAATTTTTTGATGGTGTTCACAGGAACTTTTCAGGAGGTCGTGGTCTATCATACCAAATTGGGATAGAAGAAATCCATAGGGTCTGGTCCTCTGTGAAAACAAAAGAAGACCCTTTCCAAAGTATCATATCCTTAGACCCAAATTTTGAAATCGTAATACCTTTATATCCATTCTGGTTTAGCTTAGCAGCCCATGTAATGAAATGTCTCTCTGTACTTAGCTCCTTTACAGTCAAAAATTTTAAAGAAAGCACAATGTACATAATCCAGACTCTCTGTGAATTTTCCATTTTTACGTGGATTATTTTTATTTATTTCTTTTAATCTCTTAACTATCTGTACTCTGTCTCTTTAAAGACTTTACCCTTTTTTTAAGACATTTACTTTATTCTCTATATTCTTATTCTTCTCTCTCTCAAGCCTATGTACATTCATCCAACACTGTGATCCATTGAGGTCTGTTATGTCTGAATCTGTTTTATTGTGAATCTGTAATATTTTTACTATCCAGGAGCATTTCTTAAAATGTTAAGCACTTCTTAAAAACTTAAGTTGCACCATGTACAGGTAATACGGTACCGCCTGTGTCCTGCCCAGTTGAAACCTTAAATGCGCTGTTTTTATGGTAATTACGGTAGTTCCTGCCTGAGACCAGCACAGTTCAGCATGGCAGAGCTGAGCCAAGCCGCTCCTGCCTCAGAGCCATTTGGTGCCCCTGAGCCACACACAGTTCCAGGCACACAGCAGTCCACATTGCCATCAAGCAAGCCGTAGAGCTTTACTCCAAATGTTCCATTTAAAAGCTCTGTCTCCCACAGGAGCCAGACAGAGATCGTAATGGCGGCACAGCCCAGAAAGCCAGCATTTTAAAACAGCCAGTTTTTTCCTGCTGCTGAGTCAGGACAATTTCTCTCTGTGGCACGCCACCCACAAACAGCAAAAAGCTATCTTTTCCTTATTTTTAAGCCTTTTCAGGTTTTTAAGTGGATTTAGCCCATTCTGTTGTAGTACGGAGCTGCGGGCTGTGTCCCGCCACCCGGCTAGCTTTACCCGAAATAATTACACGGAAACTCTATTCTTTTAAACATTGCCTGACCCATTAGTTTCAGTTTCTTATTGGCTAGCTTTTACATATTGATCTAACCCATTTTTATTAATCTGTGTAGCCCACGAGCTGGCTTACCAGGAATGATCTTAACCTGCGTCTGTCTGGAATGGGAGAATCATGGCGACTCCCTGACTCAGCTTCTTTCTCCCAGGATTCTGTTCTGTTTACTCCGCCTACCTAAGGGTTGGCCTATCAAATGGGTCTAGGCAGTTTCTTTATTAATAAGAAATTACTCCCACATCATATGATAGATCATTTGTTAACCAAAACCAGTCATGGTGTAATGGCTTCCCCAAATTGACAACAGCTTTCTTAACTTCTGCTGGTACATATGGTAGATTTCAGCAGCAGAAAATCCTTTATTCAAGGTTGCTGTGATAAAATGCCTTGGGCAATTTTGGAACTGTTATTCTGGGAGCCAGAAATAAATAGGCTCTTCTTCTTTTTTTTTTCTCAATTCAAACTTTATTATTTGTTCCTCCTCTTTAAATAACATGCACTTAATTGTTGTGAGGCAGCTATTTGGTATTCAATAACCACATTTAGGGATACATTCATAGGACTACTCAGATAGTCCAAGTGAAATGGTTATAGAAATAGAGGCAGTGTCATCTCAGAAAACTCTATTATATATCAAAATCCATTTTTGATGGAGGAAGGTCATTGGTTAAATAAAAAGAAACTGCTTGGCCCTCATTGGTTAGAAGATAGGTGGGAGGAGTAAACAGAACAGAACGCTGGGAGGAAGAGAAAGTGAGCTCAGACTCCACAGCTCTCCTCTCGGGAGCAGACGCCTCAGAGAGAGAGACGCCATGCTCCTGGCTCCTGGGCAGACACACGTAATGAAACTCTGACCCAGGATGGACGTGGGCTAGAATCTTCCCGGTAAGACCGGTGCTCACAGATTATTAGAGATGGGTTGATCGGGATATCAGAATTAGCCAGTAAGGGCTAGAGCTAAAGGGCCAAGCAGTGTCTAAAAGAATACAGTATCCGTGTAATTATTTTGGGTAAAGCTAGCCGTGGGGGCAGCTGGGTGCCGGGGATGCAGCCCTGCTGCTCCTATTTACTACACATTTTGCTATCTGGAAGTTTACAAAATGGTTGACTTCTTCAAACTAATTATGCTATCATTTATGCCCTTTTCTCTTGGCAAGAGCAAGCTGAAGCTTATCCGTGAAAGTAAAGGTGCTTAACACTAAACTTTTTTTCTGGGCTTAGATTTGGACTGTCTAGGAAATCAGTACCCAAGAAACAAGCATGGTACTTCTCCAATTTCACTACCCTATACATCCATCCATCAATCCATCCATCAATCCATCCATCCATCCATCCATCCATCCATCCATCCATCCATCCATCCATTCATCAACCACACCCCGTATTTTTCTTGGCACTCAAGTCTACTGAAGTTCACTTTATGTACTTTCACATTCTCAAATAAAAACTTAAAAGTGTTATAAAATGTGCATAAGCATCTTGTGAGATATTTTTACCATTTAACCTAGTTGGAAATAAGACTTCCTTACCATAATTTTCCTAAGAGGAAGTATTAAACTTCCCTTTAAAGTTAAATGAAAGAAAACATACACTCTACACTGTTCTAAAGTCTAATGAGAACATTTCTTGAGCCACTGATGACTATTGACAATCTAAGAAATGCCATGTATCTTTGAGATGAGGAAAAGTCTCCACATTACAATTCTCAACCCATCAGAGCCACTCCCAATGTGCCTGAAAATGATCTGGACTTAACCAAACCTGTCAGTTGGAGGTCACAGTGATATTTGTATTAACACTTTATACTTCTATTGTTTCAAGAATAGAAGGAATTTGTCTTGATTCCTCTTATTCAAAATCTTTAAACTCAACATTATAGGCACAGAGTGTAAGCAAATCTGGGATGTTCTTCAACAGATAAGCAATAGCATAACAATGTTATTTTCAAAAATACTGTCTAGAAATTCTTCCATATATTATCAATGCTCAATGGTCACACTTAACAATCTGTATTAGTTGATATTAAATACACTTCAAATGTTACAAGTCCATCTAAACTTTTTATGTAATTTTGTATGTCCAAGAGAAAACACTTGCTTCAGGTTTATTTAGGGGTATTGGCTTATAAGGACATAACTGCATGTATAAGGTTACACTATTATTGGGCTTACTGAAAAACAAGAGAAGAAAACCAATTATAACAATTTTCTTTAGGTCAGTTAAAGGCCATATTTCTAGCTGGGATATTAAAACAGTTCATTTCACCAGCCCATACTCTACAAGTTAATGTCTCTAGTAAAAATATTAACAGCAAGAAGGAAGGAAAAAATAAAAAACCAAAACAAAATAAAGAACATCTGCTATCAAACAACCCACTCATCAGCTAAGTAGCAGTTTAACTGAAATACTTTGATCAAAGTCTAATACTACCTACACAAACTGCCCCACCAATCAGCAAATAGGGAGAAAAACTGCTTTTAAACCTAAATAAGCTTAGTATTTTCTCCCAAGGATAACAATGGTCCATTTTAGTTCCTATTCCTAGTCTTCGGTAAGGTGCAAGGCATCCTAGTGTCATGATGTAAAGTCACTTTTGATTCTGTGAATGATCCACCCTGCAGCACACAGCACCTACAGCTATATCATTGAAATAAGCAAGCTTTGCTAGCTCGCCAACCTCTAGCACATCCTTGTTGAAGGCGGAAGTCACAAACAATGCCACACCAATTCGGGGTTATGATTATTAGGGTGGTATTTATTTAAAGGGGAAAAAACTTACAGATCACTGTCCCAGGCAACAGCCCTCTACGCAACCAGGAAAGGAGTCTAGTCGCAGGTGGAGCAGGAAGTGAAGAGAGAGAGGAGAGGGAAGTGGCCGCTTTTTTAAAGGGAGAGAAACCATGCCCCAGTGGGCTGGTACCTCAGCGGTGATAGGCTGGAGGAGTGGGAGGACCTCCCGCAACACCTCCCCCTTTTGTTTAAATAAGAGAGTTCTAAACCTACTATGAAATTATATACAATAAGTACAAATATCCTATTCTAACTAGCTTAGGTATTGTATAATAAATAACTTGGCCAAGTCATGAGAGAAAGTAACTATATTTATATAGTCTTCAACCCCATCGAAGATCTGAGAAGGGAAATAATGTTACCTGGGTAATTAGGAAGTTCAGTAAAACAACTTCCAAAACATGCAACAAATTACAGAGACAACTAGCTACCTGGGCAATCACCCAAAGTCACATTAGCAGCGTTGAAGCAACCAACTTTGGCTAAGGCCTAACATGACTGACATACCATTTTCTAAGGCAAGCAACTTTTCAAAACTATCTTACCCTGTCTTGGCAGGATATGACAGTCCTGTTTTATCCATTGATGCATGCTCTGTATCTTTGTCAGTGGTTGAGGTATGGGCATTTCTTTGCCCAAACGCCAGTTCTGCCAAAAAGAAAGGCTCCAGGTGGAGTGTCTTTGGTGCTCAACATTCTCTCGGGAATAGAGTGGTGTTGCCAGGAGCAGTTGTGTCTCACTACCACAAAACTCTGAGTTAGATTAAAGGCCATTTTCTACAGCTCTTTGAAGAAGTTGAAGATTATCTATCTATACTGAGTATAATCTCTATATATCTAAAGAACCTGATTAGTCTATTATAAATGACAAACTTAGATGACTATTAGTCTATATAATTCTCAATATCTATCTAACTTAAAGACTAAGACAATAAACGACTGTGAAACAAATGAGGACAATGACCTCCAAATATAAACAATGTACAAATATACATTGCAGTAGGTAAATATATATCAATACACAATCATTATATAAGTATCTTAATCAGAGGTAGAAATGTACACTGCAATATGGTAAATATATACAATATATATATATATATCAATACAATATATGTCAATACATAAAAAATGTTTTAAACAGTGGTAGAAACATGCATGCATACAATAGTCAATATAATTTAACTTTGTATCAATATACAAGAATCTATACCAATGTATTTGTCTAAAAACAGTAACTCACAATTACAAATCTATTATCCCATCATCCCTCTTTTTTTTTTTCAAAATGATCCCTGAGCGTATAAAATTCCTCCCCCAACCCTCAATCGTATACTAATTATAATCAACCCCTAAATGATGTCCCTAAACCCAAGGGCAAGTTTTACTGGGAAAGGGGACGTCGTCCTCTAGAATTACTTCCAGCTGTCATGGGGGCGACGTTCTTTCTGGGGGATCCTGTGAAAGTGAAATGATGGTTAAATTTCAAGATCAATGTCTTTTAAAATTGCCAATAGTCTCTGAGTATTTTGTGCAGGTCTGGCCAAAATGTTGTATAAGATGTGCACCATTTCAGCTAACCAAGTTGGAACTGTCTTGTGCAGCTGGTACCAAAAGCAGGTCTTGTAGTAGTGCTATCGATATCACGTCATATCAACCAGTTTGAGTTGTTGTTATGGGGCCCCATCTTCTTCCTGGAAACTTCAAATGTCACTTCAGGAAAAACTCATTGTTCATTATGAAAAACTTAAACATTAATCATATAGACATATATAGACATATATATATATATTCAATGAAAGACATGATAGATATATTCAATGAAAAGTATGATAGATATGAAGAAAAGCAAAGATGTTTTCTAAACTCATATTTCTTTCTGTCCCATATCATGGCTCTTGACATGAGACAGAAACTCCAGAAACTCTGGGTTTTTCTCTTACTAACAGGCTTGGAATTGGAGAGGGACTGAGCCAGAGTCCAACTTCAAAACCAGCTTTATAAATTTAGAAATATGGTTTAATATTACTTACACAACCCATTCAGTTTTCTTGATATTTCCTATTGGGCAGGTATTTTTCCATATGTCAGTATCCAAACATCCAGGGTCCCTTGAATTTCTCAAAGATGAGTATTTTCCTGTGGAGATAAGAACAGAACCCTGCCCCCATTCTATATGTTTTTCTTACCACCTGTATGAATATCATCGTTGTGGATGAGTTGTCATTTCTCCTTTCCAAGAGGTTTCTCCTCTTCAAATCGAAACTTTATTAATTTTGATGGTATCCACAATTTTTCTTCTCCTGTGGAAACAAGAGCAAAACCCCTTCCCCAACGTAGCACATCTCCTGGCTTCCACTGAGAGGTTAGCACATCTTTGAAATAAATCGGTTGATTTAGTTCAGCAGACTTTTCCATTATCCAATGTCTTTCTGCTGCTGTCGTTCCTTTCTCATTAGCGTTAAGAAAATTCAAGGTTAATAAAGCATTATGTAATCTATTTCTGGGGGTATTTTCGGTCCCTTTCTGTTTGTTCAGCATATCCTTTATAGTACGATTTGATCTTTCTATAACTGCCTGACCTGTAGGATTATTTGGTATACCTGTAATGTGTTTTATATTATAATAATCAAAAAAGCATTTCATTTTCTTAGATACATATGCTGGACCAATATCTGTCTTTATTTGCGCAGGTATACCCATGATGGCCATAACTTCCAATAAATGTGTGATTACTGAATCAGCCTTTTCTGAGCTCAGGGCAGTAGCCCATTGAAAACCTGAATACGTGTCTATGGTGTGGTGTACATATTTTAATTTACAAAGTTCCATAAAGTGGAACACATCCATCTGCCAGATTTCATTTCTCTTAATACCCTTTGGGTTACTCCCTGCAGGCAACGGTGTTTGATTATAGAAAGAACAAGTAGGACATCTCTTTATAATGTCCTTAGCTTGTTGCCAAGTAATGGAAAATTCTTTTTTTAGGCCTTTACTATTGACATGATGCTTCTTATGAAATTCCGAGGCCTGCAACACACTTCCAATCAATAATTGATCAATCTCAGCATTGCCTTGGGCTAGAGGACCAGGCAGACCTGTATGGGACCGGATGTGTGTTATGTACATTGGACAAAGCCTGTTCCTGATTATGTCTTGTACCTGGATAAACAATGAAGTCAACTCTGTGTCATCTGGTATAAATTCAGCGGTTTCAATATGCAAGATAACTCTTTCTGCATATTGTGAATCTGTAACTATATTAAGAGGTTCTTTAAAATCCCTTAGCACCATAAGAATGGCATATAATTCTGCCTTCTGGACAGAATTATAAGGGCTTTGTTCCACCTTACTCAATTCATCTGACTTGTAACCTGCTTTCCCTGATTTATTTGCATCAGTATAGAATGTACGGGCTCCAGTTATTGGAGCATCACGTACAATTCTAGGAAGAATCCAAGAAGTTCTTTTTATGAGATTAAGTCTATCACTTTTGGGATAGTTGCTATTAATTTCTCCCAAAAAGTTAGCACAAGCTCTTTGCCACGGTTCATTGTCTTCCCATAACTTTTTTATTTCTTCAGTAGTAAAAGGCACTATAATTTCTGCTGGGTCTATACCTGCTAGTTGACGAAGTCTCAGCTTACCTTTTATAATTAATTCAGAGACTTTTTCCACATAAGTTTTTAATTTTTTACTTGGTTTATTAGGTATAAATATCCACTCTAAAATAATATCTTCCCTCTGCATTAGAATCCCTGTAGGAGAAATTCTGGAAGGCAATATGACTAGGATGCAGCTAAGATTTGGGTTCACCCTATCCACATGTGCCTCCTGTAATTTTTCCTCAATCATTGTCAGTTCCTTTTCTGCTTCAGCTGTCAGTTCTCTTGGACTATTCAAATCTTTATCACCATCTAAGGTTTTGTTTAAATGAACTATTAGATCAGGTGTTATCCCAACAGCTGGTCGTAGACTGGAAATGTCTCCTAACAATCTTTGGAAGTCATTAAGAGTCTTTAACCGGTCTCTCCTAATTTGTGCCTTTTGCATTTTAATTTTCTCTAACCCTATTCTGTAACCTAGGTAATTAATTGAATTTCCTCTTTGAATCTTTTCAGGGGCAATTTGTAATCCCCACCTAGGCAAGACTTTCTTTACTTCTTCAAACATCCTTTCTAAAGTATCTTTATTTGAATCAGATAATAAGATGTCATCCATGTAATGATAAATTATGGACTTGGGGAATTGTTTACGAATTATTTCCAATGGCTTACTTACAAAATATTGGCACAGTGTAGGACTATTGAGCATACCCTGTGGGAGGACAGTCCATTGATATCTCCTATTAGGCTGAGAATTATTATAAGTAGGCACTGTGAAGGCAAATTTTTCTCTATCCTTTTCTTGTAACGGTATAGTGAAAAAACAATCTTTCAAATCAATAACTATAAGAGGCCATCCTTTTGGTAACAGAGAAGGCAAAGGAATTCCAGATTGTAGTGGGCCCATAGGTTGAATTACTTTGTTGACAGCTCTTAGATCTGTCACCATTCTCCATTTACCAGATTTCTTTTTTACAACAAACACAGGAGAATTCCAAGGGCTGGTTGATTCTTCAATATGGTGAGCATCTAGTTGCTCTTGCACCAGCTGTTCCAATGCCTGTAGTTTATCTTCAACTAGAGGCCACTGTTTGATCCATATTGGCTTCTCAGTTAGCCATTTTAAAGGTAGGGCCGTTGGTACCTCTAAAGGTTTGGTATTTGCTGTATGTTCTTGTACAACCTGAGTGGCTGGTGACCTTTTTCCATAATACCTCATCATATCCTTCCCAGAATTATGAGTTCCTGGAAATACAGGAATGTTAATCTGGGTATTCCATTGCTGTAGCAGGTCACGGCCCCATAAATTTATGGCAATATTGGCTATATATGGCCTTAGTCTTCCTATTTGCCCTTCGGGCCCTATGCATTCAACCCATCTTATGCTTTGTTTTACACGAGATAGGGTTCCAATTCCCAGGAACTGAACATCTACCTCTTGAAGAGGCCAATTCAGATGCCAAGATTCTGGGGTAATGATACTTACATCCGCACCTGTGTCTAAGACGCCTTCAATAAAAGTGCCATTTATACAGACTCTTAGCTTTGGTCTTTGATCATTAATAGAAGTCTGCCAAAATATACGTTTATTCTGTCCTATTGGGTTTTTTGACTCATCCTCCACACGTAATTCTTCATTTAGACCAGTATTACTTTTTACAGCTGAAATTGGAGCTTTTAATTTTCTTGGTGAGGCACGTTCTCCACTGTGACTGGGAATGACTGGGCCACTGTTGGCTTGGGGGCCTGCAAGAGGCCCCCCAAGGAGTTTCCCGATGATATCGGATTGCCCCGTCTGTCTGTTGTTGACCTACATTCGTTGGACCAATGCCTGCCTTTACCGCATCTCCTACATATACCTGAAGGCCGAGGTCTCCTATTTTTGTCATTCCCAGAAGAGATATTATTCCTAGAAATTCTTTGCCTGCAATTCCTTTGCAAATGTCCTAATTTACCACAATTAAAACACCTGGCAGTTTGATGTCTCCTCATTGCTTTGGAAATCGCTTCTCCTACCCAAGATTCATCATTATAGCTAAACGTCTCAACATTCATCGTATGCTGAATCCATTCATCCATAGGTGCTGATCTAGACTTTAAAGGCCCAATTATCTTTTTGAATTCTATGTTTGCATTCTCAAAAGCTAGAGATTCAAGAAGTATTCGTCTAGCTTCTGGGTATGTTACCCCTATGTCCAGAGCCTTAATTAATCTTTGCAAAAAGTCAATAAAGGGTTCTCTCTGTCCCTGCCTAATTCTGGTATATGATTCAACCCTTTTTGCTGGATCTTGTATCCTATTCCAAGCATTTAAAGCTGCTTGGTGACATAGACACAGTACTTCATCGTCATAAAGAGCTTGGACCTGTGGATCAGCATATTCTCCTGCACCAAGAATTTGATCTTGGGAAACCTCGAAACCTTTTGCTCTTCCTTGCTGTTCCATATGTTTGGATTCTTCTCTGAAATAAATTCCGAACATCAAGGAAGGTCCATTATCTAAAACTGCAGACACTAACTGATGGAAATCATGGGGAGTAGCTCTAGCATTAGAAGCCCAAGTCCTTATCATTTCCTTTACATATGCATTGTGCAAGCCAAAATTAACAACAGCTTGCTTAATTTCTTTCAGATCATTCATTGCTATTGGCGTCCATCTAGCTTCTCTGACTCCCTTTGAGCCTTTAGAAGTTGATGCTTTTTCAGAATTAAGTATAGGGTATGTCGCTAGAACCCTGGGTAAGCCAGTTCTAATAGCTGGTGGAGGCCTTGTATCCTGTCCTTGTGCCTCCTTACTCTGATCACCAGCTGCAATAATTTCCCCAATCTTTTCAAATCTTTTTATCATTGTCTCTCTTAAATCCTGAATCTCCTGACCTGTATATATTTCCAGTGATTTCACTGAGGTATCAATTTTTTGGTCCCCATTCTGCACCTGTGATTCCAAAGCTTTAATTTTTTCCTTCAAAGATAACATGTCCTCCTTAAACTTTTCTTGTATATCATGTAGATTCCCATCTTGGAGGTACATTCTGTCTGTTACCTTATCAAAACTTTGTGATAAAGTCTGAACGTCAAATTCAACGGCCTGAACCCTTTCAGGTAACTTTCTAATACCCTTGGATATGGAATCAATTTTGTCTGTCATAGTATCCACTTGTTCAGATAACCTCTGATTTTCAATAATTTTAATCCTGTCAATTAGTTGTTCATTATTAGTTCGTAAAGATTCTATCATTCTTAGGAGTGCCATATTCTTCTGTTCATTATTAGTTTGTAAATATTCTATCGTTTTTAGGAGTGCCATATTCTTCTGTTCATTATTAGTACGTAAAGATTCAATCGTTCTTAGGAGTGCCATATTCTTCTGTTCATTATTAGTACGTAAAGATTCAATCGTTCTTAGGAGTGCCATATTCTTCCTTAATGATAGAATATGGAAAAGAAAACTGAAGGATAGTAACAAGCAAATTAAGGTATCCCCATAATCATATAAACCTTGTATGATGTAATTCATTGTATTAGTAAATATAAATTTACTAATCCATTGTATTAGTGAAAACAAAGCAGTAAAATTTGCGTTAGAAACAAAAACTGCAATATTACCTATTATCCAGCAGGTGGCGCTGTTGCAGAGTCGCGGTGAAAACATGGTCCTGTTTCAGTGCCTTAGTAGATGTTAAAAACTGGAAAATGCAAGTTTCTCAACAAAATAAATGTAATTAAATCAATTCCTGAGAAGGAACAAGTCACCCTGAGGGGTTGCAGCTTTCAGCAACCACGTGCTCTGGTTCGTGCCAATTAAGAGCTGTACTTGCAAGGGAGATTTAAAAATGACTCAGAAAAGAGCAAACCAGGCGGCCAGAGACTATGCGGGCCTGTGGAGTTTAAATCCACGTGGGGAGTCCAAGGCCGCTGGCGGCTGAGGAAGGGAGGGCTCCCGCCAAGCCGAACTAGAGCCCGCCAAGCCCGTGGCCGCCAAGCTTAACTTGCACCCGCCAAGCCCGCAGCCGCCAAGCCGAACTTGGGGCCGCCAAGCCGAACTCGCGGCTGCGAGTGGGGAAAGGAGAGGTTCTAAAACCAAACGTTGGGTGCCAAAATGAAGGCGTAAGTCACAAACAATGCCACACCAATTCGGGGTTATGATTATTAGGGTGGTATTTATTTAAAGGGGAAAAAACTTACAGATCACTGTCCCAGGCAACAGCCCTCTAAGCAACCAGGAAAGGAGTCTAGTTGCAGGTGGAGCAGGAAGTGAAGAGAGAGGAGAGGGAAGTGGCCGCTTTTTTAAAGGGAGAGAAACCACGCCCCAGTGGGCTGGTACCTCAGCGGTGATAGGCTGGAGGAGTGGGAGGACCTCCCGCAACACCTTGTAGAATTTATCATTATAGCTGACTGGAAAGATGACCTGGTTCAATCTCTTAAACTGTTTAATATTGTGTGGTGTCACATCCCCCAATTCGATCCGGCTACCTTTCATCTTCCCCGCCTGCTGAGGCCATCTTTACAGCCACCACCAAGCCGGCCTCCTCGCCGCCTGGAGCACTCTGCGCCCTGCGCTCAGGCCACTCAACCCCACACGCCGGCCTCTAGGCGGAGGGAAAGGGCGCCGAGGGGCCGAGGAGGCCAGGGAAGCCAAGCTGGGCCCCCCCGAAGCTCTGGGGAGATGCAGGAAGATGCGCCGCAGCGCTGCTGCCGCCGCCAATAGGCTCTTCTTGTAGCCATTTATTTCTTTCACAGAAACAATATATGCAATAGTTAACTGAGTGCATAAATCTTTATTTGCAGAAGACTTTGTCAAGAATTATCTCAAAAGAGGCATTTTTCAAACATAAAAAGGTCAATAACTTGTAAAAAAAAGAATCAATGACAAAATCCGCTGCATGTGGTTTTTGTAGATTTGTGAATTAACTATTAGCATTTGGACACACTGAATACAAATAGAAAACAACTATTATCAGTGTTATTGATTGAGAGAATCTTTATATTTCTATTAATTTCAACTCATTTTAAAACTAGGTTAGTTTATCTTATTTTAGTAATACTATTTTGTATTATGTGGTAAGTTAATACTCTTTCCTATCTTCTAAAAGTGAAGTTATTCTTTCCTGCTCATATACTGATGAATTATAGAATATTATGCACCAAAAAAAATCACTAACTTCCACAGTTCAATTTACTCAGTGGTCCCCACAGTGACGAGGCAAATCACCAGGTGCATCAAAGAATACAGTTGGGTAGAGCTTTGCTAGGATGCACTTGGGAAGGGACTTGGGCTTTTGTAGCTCAGCTCCACTTCCTATCTACTCTCTGCTTCCTGGCTATGGAGGCAATGTGATCAGCTGTCTTTCATTCCCGTTCCATGTCTTCCCTACAATTATGGACTCTGTTCCTCAAACTGTAATTCAAAGTAAACATTCCTCCAGTTAGTATTTTTTTTTGTCGGGTATTTTGTCACAGAAGTAAGAAAAAAATTACAGAAAATTGGTACCAGAATTGCGGTATTTGTTAGTATAAACCTGACCACGTGGTTCTTCTGCCTTTAGAACTAGTTTGTCAGAGGAGTATAGGTGAGTGTGGAATTGCAGCATAGAGAAGTCCGGGGATGCTATAAGTAGATCTTAATTGGTTATTCTAGTAGGATCTCAGAAGAAGAAAGTCTGAGAAAATGTGACCTGCAGAGGCCATCTCACCAGTATTCAGAGGACATCAAGGATTCTACTGGGCACTAGGCTAGTTCGTACTATTTTCTGCCAAAGAATCTGACTGCATTCTGTCAATTTCCAAGTGAGAATGACCAAACAACTAATGAATTGTGTTGTTTCGCAGAGGAAACTTACCTTTTTAGTGTGAAATTCCCTTCAAGTATCTTCTGTAGGGCTGGCTTAACGGTCATGAATCCATTTAATTATGTTTATTGCTCAGTGTTTCCCGTTATCCTTCAATTATGACAGACAGCATGGGTGGGTTTAGTAGTATGGGTTGGCAGTTACTGTCTTGCAGAGCTTGGAATACATCATTCCATGCTCTTTGGGCTTTGGACCTTTCTTCTGAGAAATCTTCTGTAATTTTTATGTGTTTGCTAATGAATGGTGCTTTCCTCTTACAGTTTTTCATATTTTTCTTTGTTCTCTGTAGTGCAGTATAGTGTTCTAACTATGTTATGGTAGCTTCTTTTCTGGTCTTGTCTGCTTCATGTCCATGTCTCTTGAATCTAGGTGGTTACCTGGTTTTCTAGATTTGGGAAATTTTCTGTAATGATTTTATTGAATAACTTATTTATCTTTAGCTTAAAGTTTTTTAAAATTTTTTATCCCATGATTTATAAATTGTGTCTTTTAATGGTGTCCTATAGAGTTCACATTTTGTGTTCATATTTTAAAAAAAAAATCTTTTTTGGTTTCTGAGTGTTCTGATTCAACTAACTAGTCTTCCATTCCTGATAGTCTTCCTTCCAGTTGATCAATTTTGTTGCTGACACTTCCTACTGAGTTCTAAATTTGATTTAATGAACTTTTCATTTTTTAATTGTTTTAATTGAGCTATACATTTTTCTCTAACCCCTTTTTCTCTCCCCTTCCCTTCAACCCCATGCTCCCAATTTACTCAGGATATCTTGTCTTTTTCTACTTCCCATGTCGATTAGATCTGTATATGTCTCTCTTGGGGTCCTCATTGTTGTCTAGGTTCTCTGGGATTGTGAATTATAGGCTGTTTTTTATTTGCTTTATGTATAAAAACCATTTATGAGTGAGTACATATTATATTTGTCTTTCTGGGTCTGGGTTACCTCACTCAATATAGTTTTTTTCTAGATCCATCCATTTTCCTGCAAATTTCAAGATGTCATTTTTTTTACTGCTATGTAGTACTCCATTGTGTAAATATACTACATTTTCTTTTTATCCATCCTTTGGTTGAGGGGCATATAGATTTTTTCCATGCTCTTGCTATTATGAATAATGTTGCTATGAACATAATTGAGCACTTGTCCTTGTGGTATGGTTGAACGTCCTTTGGGTAAATACCCAAAAGAAGTATTGTTGGGTCTTGAGGTAAATTTCTGAGAAATTTCCATACTGATATCCAAAGTGACTGTACCAGTTTGCACTCCCACCAGCAATGGAGGAGTGTTTCCCTTACCCCAAATCCTCTCCAGCATAAACTGTCATCAGTGTTTTGATTTTGGCCATTCTGACAGGTGTGAGATGGAATCTCAGAGTCATTTTGATTTTCATTTCTCTAATGGCCAAGGATTTTGAGCATTTCCTTAAGTGTCTTTGAACTTTGCAATTTTTAAAACTTCAATTTGATTTCTTTTAAAAAAAATTACTTAACTTTATTTTATGTGCATTGGTATGAAGGTATCAGATCCTCTGGAACTGGAGTTACAGACTGTTTTAAACTACCATATAGGTGTGGAGAACTGAACCTGGATCCTCTGGAAGAGCAGCCAGTGCTCTTTAAGCACTGAGACATCTCTCTAGCACCTCGATCTGATTATTTAAAAAAATATTTCTTTCTTTTTACTGGCTTCCTCTTCTCATATTGACTTTCTTATTTCATTCAGTTGAGTATTATATTGTTTGAAAATGCATTTAGGGCTTTATTTGTATCCTCTTTAATTTTGTTAAATGTTCATATAATTATTTTTAAATTTTTTATTTATTTTAATTAAAATATAAATACATTACTTTCCCCCTTCTCTTTCCTCCTCAGACACAACTATATAGCCACTCCTGCATCTATGACTCAGGAAACATCACAGAAGAGAGAACAGAAAGATTGTAAGAGCCAGAATACCAAGATATCTGCTGTGAAGAAGTCTCTCATATAAAATGGTTGCATACAGGTGACCAGAATGATGGCAGTATCAATAGACATGCTAAAAGAGAAAGGAAGAAACTGCATGGGGTTCCACCACCAGACAAAAAACTATAAGCAACTAATAGCTTCAGAGAGAAGAATTAGCCTTTTCCAGTGATGAACCCCTTCATAGGTTGTTATTATTATTATTCTGAAAAATCTTGTCTGGGATTTTCAAACAATTTACATTTCTTTTAGATTGGTTAATATGGTACCTTTTGGATTGGCCATACTGCCTTGACTTTTTAGTGTTTCTATTACTCTGTGTTGGTACTTCCACAGCAGTTGGAATTTTTAGAAAATATACATTCCTTCAGTGGAAGCTTTTGCAATGTTCTAGTAGTGGTAGGTTGGAGGAGGATTGAGGTACATAGTACAGGAGCAAAATCCTCGTCCTTCATGCTCAAGGTGGAGGGGCCTATCTCCTACACATTTGGATTGAGTTTCTGGCTTGCTCTGACTTCAGCAGTCAAGTTCTCAGCTGCCACATTATCAATGCCCAGAGCAGTTGACAGGAAATCACTAGAGGTCACGCTCCAACTTTCCTGTCAACAGACTAGTTTTTGTTTTTTTTCTTTTTAAGTAAAAGAGTGTCTTGCTACATAGTCCAGTGTAGTAAGGAGCTGCGGGCTGCATTCCTGCCTCCTAGCCGCCTGTCTAGCTTATGCCCAGAAATAACAACACACAAATTGTATTCTTTTAAACACTGCTTGGCCCATTATATCTAGCCTCTTCTTGGCTAACTCTCACATCTTGACTAACCCATATCTAATAATCTGTATAGCACCATGGTGGCTTACCAGGAAGATTCTAGCATACGTCTGTAGTAATAAGGGCGGCGGGGCTGCGTTCCCAGCACCCCGGCCGCCTGCTCGGCTAGCTTATGCCCTGAAATAACAACACACAAACTGTATTCATTTAATCACTGCTTGGCCCATTCTCTTCTAGGCTAATTCTCACATATTAATTTAGCCCATTTCTAATCATCTGTGTATGGCACCCCAAGGTGCGCTTACCAGGAAGATTCTAGCCTATGTTCATCCTGCGTCGGAGCTTCATCCCGGGAGTGGGGCATGGCGTCTCTCTCAGGCGTCTGCTCCCGAGAGGAGAGCTGTCAAGACTGAGCTCACTTCCTCTTCCTCCCAGCGTTTTGTTCCGTTTACTCCACCTACCCTACCTATGTCCTAACCAATAAAATGGGCCAAGGCAGTTCCTTTATTAGCCAATGACCTTCTGGGCTGGAGCATCATTGTGTCTGACCCAGAGAGGAGAAGCATGGCGATTGCCTCACTTCCTCTTCCTCCCAGAATTCTGTTCTGTCTACTCCATCCACCTAAAGGCTGGCCTATCTAAGGGGCCAAGGCAGTTTCTTTATTAACCAATGACCTTCCTCCATCAGTCCAGGCTGGAATAGTACTCATTATGTAAACCCGGCTGACCTCAAATATCCTGCTTCTGTCTCCTGAATGCTGTGGTTATAGGTGTTAGCCAGCACATACAACTAAAATTAGTACTTTCTATTTCATAATTCTAAGGATGAACAGAGCAAATTGAGAGAATAATAAAATTACAAAAGATGGGGCCAAAGGACTTTTTATAAGATAGTAAGAGACAACTACTTTGAGATAACATTTGAGATAGACAAAGCATTTATGATATTGGGTCTTTTTATAGAACAACTTGTTTTATGCACTCAAACATTCAGCTTTTCTTTGATGACATTTTATACTTTCTTCAATATAGGGTTTATTGGTTTCTTTTAAAAATTATTTTTAGTTCTTAAAATCAGTTTGCTTCCTCTGTAAATGCCATATATTGTTGTTGCAGTTTCCATGTGATTATAAACAACATAGAAAAGCTTAATCTTTTTAATGTTATTCTCATGTAATACAATTTTTTACCAGTCTTTTTAGGTCTGTTTTAGAGTTTATACAAAGACAATAATATCACACCTTTTTTTATTGCTTTGACTATGTACTTTAGGACAGTAGTCAACCTGTGAGTCATGACCCTTCTAGGGGTTAAATGAGCCTTTCCCAGGGGTTGCATATCAGATATTTACATTATGATTAATAATATTAGCAAAATTACAGTTATGAAGTAGCAATGAAATAATTTTATGGTTGGGGGTCACCACAACATGAGGTGGTGTAGCATTAAGAAGGTGGAGAATGACCACTACATGGCAAAATAGAATCTTAGCAGTCAGAATAGTCAATCATTTTTTTTTAAATTTTGGTGTTAGCCAGGCGGTGGTGGTGCACACCGTTAATACCAGCACTCAGGAGGCAGAGTCAGGTGAATCTGAAAGTTTGAGGCCAGCCTGACCTACAAGAGCTAGTTCCAGGGCAGGCTCCAAAGCTGCAGAGAAATCCTGTCTCGAAACACCAAAAAAACAAACCAAAACCAAAACCAAACCAAACAATCTTGGCACTAATAGAAATTCTTATAATGTGTACCTTATTAACTTGGGTAATACTTTGTGTTGCTTTGTTTTAGAAATATTTTTTCAATTTCACTTTATTAAATAATGGTCATTATTTAATAAATTATTTAATATTTAGTAGGAATTAATGTTAAATTTTAACATATGCCTTCTAGTACTTTTGGTGCTGATTTCAGATATTCTCATCCAATATATGTATATAGTATGAATTAATTTAAATGCATTAGTTTTCTTGCTTTCACATGACAAATCCCTTTTTTGTTAAAATGGATTAATTGAATGTATTTGTACATTATTATTTATATTCATTCATGAAATATATATGGGGTATATGTATGTATTGATTGTTTCTAGTTTTGACATTAGGATTATGCTTTGATAAAATGAGTGTGCAACTTTTGCTGTTTATCTTTCCTGATCCTTAACTAACTAACCTTGGAGTTCTTTTTTGCTTTTTCTTTTCTTTTTTTCTTTTTTTATTAATGAATGATTTAATTTTTTAGAAAATAAATTATTTACTTTATTGTCATGATCATGGTGCCTCTTCACAGCAACAGAAACCCAAACTAAGACAATGTCTTAGAAATCAAAAGGAGAATAAAACTACACACAGCAACAAGATTATCAATGTCACAATATAAGTATAGGATAATATGCACATATTCTTTCTTTTTTGTTATGAAAGCTCAGCTGATAGCTTAGACTTGTTTCTGACTAGCTCTTTTTTGCTTCTTCTTTTTTTTGATATTTATTGAGCTATTCATTTTTCTCTGTTCCCCTCCATATCTCTCTCCTCCCCACTTCAGCTCTCCCCCAAGGTCCCCATGCTCCCAATTTACTCAAGAGATCTTGTTTTTTTCTACTTCCCATGTAGATTAGACCTATGTAAGTCTCTCTTAGTGTCCTCATTGTTGTCTAAGTTCTCTGGGATTGTGGTTTGTAGGCTGGATTTCTTTGTTTTATGTTTAAAAACCACCTATGAGTGAGTACATGTGATAATTGTCTTTCTGTGTCTGGGTTACCTCACTCAAGATGGTGCTTTCTAGCTCCATCCATTTGCCTGCAAATTTCAAGATGTCGTTTTTTTCTGCTGTGTAGTACTCCATTGTGTCAATATACCACATTTTCCTTATCCATTCTTCGGTCGAGGGGCATTTAGGTTGTTTCCAGGTTCTGGCTGTGACAAACAATGCTGCTATGAACATAGTTGAGCACATGTCCTTGTAGCACGATTGAGCATCCTTTGGATATATACCCAAAAGTGGTATTACTGGGTCTGGAGGAAGGTTGTTTCCTAATTTTCTGTGAAATCGCCACACTCACATCCAAAGGGGCTGTACCAGCTTGCATTAACACCAGCAATGCAGAAGTGTTCCCTTTTCCCCACAATCTCCCCAGCATAAGTTGCCATCAGTGTTTTTGATCTTGGCCATTCTTACAGGTGTAAGATGAAATCTCAGACTTGTTTTGATTTGCATTTCTCTGATGACTAAGGATGTTGAACATTTCCTTAAGTGTCTTTCAGCCATTTTAGATTCCTCTGTTGAGAGTTCTCTGTTTAGGTCTGTACTCCGTTTGTTTGTTTTTTAATTATTATTGAATTATGTGATCTTTTGGTGTCCAATTTCTTGAGTTCTTTGTATATATTTTGTAGATCAGACCTCTGTTTGATGTGGGGTTAGTGAAGATCTTTTCTAATTCTGTAGGCTGTCTTTTTTTTTTTTCCCAAGACAAGGTCTCTCTTTGTAACCCTGGCTGTTCTGGAACTCACTTTGTAGACCAGGCTAGCCTCAAACTCACAGAGATCTACCTGACTGCCTCCCCAGTGCTGGGATCAGTGATAGATACTTGCCACCACCACCTAGCTTGACCTTGAAGTTTTGATAGAACTTTAAGATCATCTTTATCTACTGCTTGTTTTGGAGGAAGTATGGCTTTGATTACCTTCAAATTTCTCTATAGTCCTTAGAAAATCCTGTTGCCTATGCTATCTTCAGTCAATATTTATTATTTAAATAAGCTAGAATAATTAAAGAATGTATAACAAAAATGATAAGTAGAATATATAAAGAATGCCACCTGAGCTAAGTGACAGAGTACTTTTCTAAGAAACTCACAGTCTTGGCTTCCATCCACAGCATTTCAAATCAGTAACAACAACTTGAACCTTCCTCATGCCCTCATCTGTGTACAGGAGGGCTACTGATTTTTTTTAGTTAGTCTTGTAACCTGCTATATTACTAAAAGTGTTTATGAGTTGTAGAAGTTCCATTGTAGAATTTTTTGGGCTGCTTATGTAAGCTCTCATATCATCAGCAAATAGTGAGAGTTTGATTTTTTGTTTTCTGATTTGTATCCACTTGATCTCCCTTTGGTGTCTTATTGCTTTAGCTAGGACCTCAATAACTATATTCAATAGATGAAGGAGTAAGTCATAAACAATGCCACACCAGTTTGGAATTATGATTAATAGGGTGGTATTTATTTAAAGGGGAAAAAACTTACAGATCACCGTCAACCCTCTGCGCAACCAGGAAAGGAGTCTAGTTGCCAGCGGAGCAGGAAGTGAAGAGAGAGAGGAGAGGGAAGTGGCCGCTTTTTTAAAGGGAGAGAGACCACACCCCAATGGGCTGGTAGCTCAGCGGCGATAGGCTGGAGGAGTGGGAGGACCTCCTGTAACACCTCCCCCTTTTGTTTAAATAAGAGAGTTCTAAACCTACTATGAAATTATATACAATAAGTCCAAATATCCTATTCTAACTAGCTTAGGTCTTGTATAATAAATAACTTGGCCAAGTCATGAGAAAAAGTAACTACATTTATATAGTCTTCAACCCCATTGAAAATCTGAGAAGGGAAATAATGTTACCTGTGTAATTAGGAAGTTCAGTAAAACAACTTCCAAAACATGCAACAAATCACAGAGACAACTAGCTACCTAGGCAATCACCCAAAGTCACATTAGCAGCGTTGAAGCAACCAACTTTGGCTAAGGCCTAACATAACTGACATACCATTTTCAAAGGCAAGCAACTTTTCAAAACTATCTTACCCTGTCTTGGCAGGATATGACAGCCCTGTTTTTTCCATTGATGCACGCTCTGTATCTTTGTCAGTGGTTGAGGTATGGGCATTTATTTGCCCCAAGGCCAGTTCTGCCAAAAAGAAAGGCTCCAGGTGGAGTGTCTTCGGTGCTCAACATTCTCTCGGGAATAGAGTGGTGTTGCCAGGAGCAATTGTGTCTCACTACCACAAAACTCTGAGTTAGATTAAAGGCCATTTTCTACAGCTCTTTGAAGAAGTTGAAGATTATCTATCTATACTGAGTATAATCTCTATATATCTAATGAACCTGATTAGTCTAATTATAAATGACAAACTTAGATGACTATTAGTCTATATAATTCTCAATATCTATCTAACTTAAAGACTAAGACAATAAACGACTGTGAAACAAATGAGGACAATGACCTCCAAATAACAACAATGTACAAATATACATTGCAGTAGGTAAATATATATCAATACACAAACATTATATAATTATCTTAATCAGAGGTAGAAATGTACACTGCAATATGGTAAATATATACAATATATATATCAATACAATATATGTCAATACATAAAAATGTTTTAAACAGAGGTAGAAACATGCATGCATACAATAGTCAATATAATTTAACTTTGTATCAATATACAAGAATCTATACCAATATATTTGTCTAAAAACAGTAACTCACAATTACAAATCTATTATCCCATCATCCCTCTTTTTTTTTTTCAAAATGATCCCTGAGCTTATAAAATTCCTCCCCTAACCCTCAATCGTATACTAATTATAATCAACCCCTAAATGATGTCCCTAAACCCAAGGGCAAACTTTACTGGGAGAGGGGATGTCTTCCTCTAGAATTACTTCCAGCTGTCATGGGGGCGACGTTCTTTCTGGGGGATCCTGTGAAAGTAAAATGATGGTTAAATTTCAAGATCAGTGTCTTTTAAAATTGCCAATAGTCTCTGAGTATTTTGTGCAGGTCTGGCCAAAATGTTGTATAAGATGTGCACCATTTCAGCTAACCAAGTTGGAACTGTCTTGTGCAGCTGGTACCCAAAGCAGGTCTTGTAGTAGCGCTATCAGTATCATGATGTCATATCAACCAGGGGGAGTTGTTGTTATGGGGCCCCATCTTCTTCCTGGAAACTTCAAATGTCACTTCAGGAAAAACTCATTGTTCATTGTGAAAAACTTAAACATTAGTCATTTAGACATATATAGACATATATATATATTCAATGAAAAGTATGATAGATATGAAGAAAAGCAAAGATGTTTTCTAAACTCATATTTCTTTCTGTCCCACATCATGGCTCTTGACATGAGACAGAAACTCCAGAAACTCTGGGGTTTTCTCTTACTAACAGGCTTGGAATTGGAGAGGGACTGAGCCAGAGTCCAACTTCAAAACCAGCTTTATAAATTTAGAAACATGGTTTAATATTACTTACACAACCCATTCAGTTTTCTTGATATTTCCTATTGGGCAGGTATTTTTCCATCTGTCAGTATCCAAACATCCAGGGTCCCTTGAATTTCTCAAAGATGAGTATTTTCCTGTGGAGATAAGAACAGAAACCTGCCCCCATTCTATATATTTTTCTTACCACCTGTATGAATATCATCATTGTGGATGAGTTGTCATTTCTCCTTTCCAAGAGGTTTCTCCTCTTCAAATCGAAACTTTATTAATTTTGATGGTATCCACAGTTTTTCTTCTCCTGTGGAAACAAGAGCAAAACCCCTTCCCCAACGTAGCACATCTCCTGGCTTCCACTGAGAGGTTAGCACATCTTTGAAATAAATCGGTTGATTTAGTTCACCAGACTTTTCCATTATTCAATGTCTTTCTGCTGCTGTCGTTCCTTTCTCATTAGCGTTAAGAAAATTCAAGGTTAATAAAGCATTATGTAATCTATTTCTGGGGGTATTTTCGGTCCCTTTCTGTTTGTTCAGCATATCCTTTATAGTACGATTTGATCTTTCTCTAACTGCCTGACCTGTAGGATTATTTGGTATACCTGTAATGTGTTTTATATTATAATAATCAAAAAAGCGTTTCATTTTCTTAGATACATATGCTGGACCATTATCTGTCTTTATTTGCGCAGGTATACCCATGATGGCCATAACTTCCAATAAATGTGTGATTACTGAATCACCCTTTTCTGAGCTCAGGGCAGTAGCCCATTGAAAACCTGAATACGTGTCTATGGTGTGGTGTACATATTTTAATTTACCAAATTCCATAAAGTGGAACACATCCATCTGCCAGATTTCATTTCTCTTAGTACCCTTTGGGTTACTCCCTGCAGGCAACGGTGTTTGATTATAGAAAGAACAAGTAGGACATCTCTTTATAATGTCCTTAGCTTGTTGCCAAGTAATGGAAAATTCTTTCTTTAGGCCTTTACTATTGACATGATGCTTCTTATGAAATTCCGAGGCCTGCAACACACTTCCAATCAATAATTGATCAATCTCAGCATTGCCTTGGGCTAGAGGACCAGGCAGACCTGTATGGGACCGGATGTGTGTTATGTACATTGGACAAAGCCTGTTCCTGATTATGTCTTGTACCTGGATAAACAATGAAGTCAACTCTGTGTCATCTGGTATAAATTCAGCGGTTTCAATATGCAAGATAACTCTTTCTGCATATTGTGAATCTGTAACTATATTAAGAGGTTCTTTAAAAACCCTTAGCACCATAAGAATGGCATATAATTCTGCCTTCTGGACAGAATTATAAGGGCTTTGTTCCACCTTATTCAATTCATATGACTTGTAACCTGCTTTCCCTGATTTATTTGCATCAGTATAGAACATACAGGGTCCAGTTATTGGAGCATCATGTAGAATTCTAGGAAGAATCCAAGAAGTTCTTTTTATGAGATTAAGTCTATCACTTTTGGGATAGTTGCTATTAATTTCTCCCAAAAAATTAGCACAAGCTCTTTGCCACGGTTCATTGTCTTCCCATAACTTTTTTATTTCTTTAGTAGTAAAAGGCACTATAATTTCTGCTGGGTGTATACCTGCTAGTTGACGAAGTCTCAGCTTACCTTTTATAATTAATTCAGAGCCTTTTTCTACATAAGTTTTTAATTTTTTACTTGGTTTATTAGGTATAAATATCCACTCTAAAATAATATCTTCCCTCTGCATTAGAATCCCTGTAGGAGAAATTCTGGAAGGCAATATGACTAGGATGCAGCTAAGATTTGGGTTCACCCTATCCACATGTGCCTCCTGTAATTTTTCCTCAATCATTGTCAGTTCCTTTTTTGCTTCAGCTGTCAGTTCTCTTGGACTATTCAAATCTTTATCACCATCTAAGGTTTTGTTTAAATGAACTATTAGATCAGGTGTTATCCCAACAGCTGGTCGTAGACTGGAAATGTCTCCTAACAATCTTTGGAAGTCATTAAGAGTCTTTAACTGGTCTCTCCTAATTTGTGCCTTTTGCGTTTTAATTTTCTCTAATCCTATTCTGTAACCTAGGTAATTAATAGAATTTCCTCTTTGAATCTTTTCAGGGGCAATTTGTAATCCCCACCTAGGCAAGACTTTCTTTACTTCTTCAAACATCCTTTCTAACGTGTTTTTATTTGAATCAGATAACAAGATGTCATCCATGTAATGATAAATTATGGACTTGGGGAATTGTTTACGAATTATTTCCAATGGCTTACTTACAAAATATTGGCACAATGTAGGACTATTGAGATATCCTGTGGGAGGACAGTCCATTGATATCTCCTATTAGGCTGAGAATTATTATAAGTAGGCACTGTGAAGGCAAATTTTTCTCTATCCTTTTCTTGTAACGGTATAGTGAAAAAACAATCTTTCAAATCAATAACTATAAGAGGCCATCCTTTTGGTAACAGAGAAGGCAAAGGAATTCCAGATTGTAGTGGGCCCATAGGTTGAATTACTTTGTTGACAGCTCTTAGATCTGTCACCATTCTCCATTTACCAGATTTCTTTTTTACAACAAACAGGAGAATTCCAAGGGCTGGTTGATTCTTCAATGTGGTGAGCATCTAGTTGCTCCTGCCCCAGCTATTCCAATGCCTGTAGTTTATCTTAGCTAGAGGCCACTGTTTGATCCATATTGGCTTCTCAGTTAGCCATTTTAAAGGTAGGGCTGTTGGTACCTCTAAAGGTTTGGTATTTCCTGTATGTTCTTGTACAGCCTGAATGGCTGGTGACCTTTTTCCATAATACCTCATCATATCCTTCCCAGAATTATGAGTTCCTGGAACTACAGGAATGTTAATCTGGGTATTCCATTGCTGTAGCAGGTCACGGCCCCATAAATTTATGGCAATATTGGCTATATATGGCCTTAGTCTTCCTATTTGCCCTTCGGGCCCTATGCATTCAACCCATCTTGTGCTTTGTTTTACACAAGATAGGGTTCCAATTCCCAGGAACTGAACATCTACCTCTTGAAGAGGCCAATTCGGATGCCAAGATTCTGGGGTAATGATACTTACATCCGCACCTGTGTCTAATAAGCCTTCAATAAAAATGCCATTTATACAGACTCTTAGCTTTGGTCTTTGATCATTAATAGAAGTCTGCCAAAATATACGTTTACTCTGTCCTACTGGGTTTTTTGACTTATCCTCCACACGTATTTCATCATTTAGACCAGTATTACTTTTTACAGCTGAAATGGGAGCTTTTAATTTTCTTGGTGAGGCACGTTCTCCACTGTGACTGGGAATGATTGGGGCACTGTTGGCTTGGGGGCCTGCGAGAGTCCCCTCAAGGAGTTTCCCGACGGTATCGGGTTGCCTTGTTTGTCTGTTGTTGACCTGCATTCGTTGGACCAATGTCGGCCTTTACCGCATCTCCTACATATACCTGAAGGCCTAGGTCTCCTATTTTTGTCATTCCCAGAGGAGATAATATTCCTAGAAATTCTGTGCCTGCAATCCCTTTTCAGATGTCCTAATTTACCACAATTAAAACACCTGACAGTTTGATGTCTCCTCATTGCTTTGGAAATCGCTTCTCCTACCCAAGATTCATCGTTATAGCTAAACGTCTCAACATTCATCCTATGCTGAATCCATTCATCCACAGGTGCTGATCTAGACTTTAAAGGCCCAATTATCTTTTTGAATTCTGTTTGCATTCTCAAAAGCTAGAGATTCAAGAAGTATTCGTCTAGCTTCTGGGTCTGTTACCTCTATGTCCAGAGCCTTAATTAATCTTTGCAAAAAGTCAATAGAGTGTTCTCTTGGTCCCTGCCTAATTCTGGTATATGATTCAACCCTTTTTGCTGGATCTTGTATCCTATTCCAAGCATTTAAAGCTGCTTGGTGACATAGACACAGTACTTCATCGTCATAAAGAGCTTGGACCTCTGGATCAGCATATTCTCCTGCACCAAGAATTTGATCTTGGGAAACCTCGAAACCTTTTGCTCTTCCTTGCTGTTCCATATGTTTGGATTCTTCTCTGAAATAAATTCCGAACATCAAGGAAGGTCCATTATCTAAAACTGCAGACACTAACTGATGGAAATCATGGGGGGTAGCTCTAGCATTAGAAGCCCAAGTCCTTATCATTTCCTTTATGTATACAGAGTGCAAGCCAAAATTAACAATAGCTTGCTTAATTTCTTTTAGATCATTCATTGCTATTGGCGTCCATCTAGCTTCTCTGACTCCCTTTGCGCCTTTAGAAGTTGACGCTTTGTCAGAATTAAGTATAGGGTATGCCGCTAAAACCTTGGGTAAGCCAGTTCTAATAGCTGGTGTTGGCATTGTATCCTGTCCTTGTGCCTTATTACTCTGTTCACCAGCTCCAATCATTTCTTCAATCATTTCAAGTCTTTTTATTATTTTCTTTATTATTGTCTCTTTTGAATCCTGAATCTCCTGACCTGCATGAGTTTCTAGTAAAGATTGTATGGTTCTTAGGAGTGCCATGATCTTCCTAAATGATAGAATATTCAAAAGAATACTGAAACCTAGTAACCAGTAAATTAAGTTATCCCCATAGTCATTTAAACCTTGCATGATATAACCCTTTGTATTGGCAACCAGAACAGTAAAATTCGCGTTGGAAACGAAAACTGCCATATTACCTATTATCCAGCAGGTGGCGCTGTTTCCAAGTCGCGACGAAAACAGGGTCCTGTTTCAGAGTCCACCTAGTATTTGTTAAAAACTGGAAAATGTAAGTTGCTCAACAAAGTAAATGTAATTAAATCAATTCCAGAGACGGAACCAGAAACCCAGAATCCAGGGGTAGAGAAGAGCAACCTGGAAGCCGCTTATGCCTCCATGTGACAGAGTCACCCTGAGGGGTTGCAGCTTTCAGCAACCATGTGCTCTGGTTCGCACCACTTAAGAGCTGTGCTTGCAAGGGAGATTTAAAAACGACTCAGAAAAGAGCAACCACGCGGCAGAGACTACGCGGGCCTGTGGCGGTTGAGGAAGGGAGGGCTCCCGCCAAGCCGAACTCGCGGCCGGCAGCCGAGCAGGGAAAGGAGAGGTTCTAAAACCAAACATTGGGTGCCAACTGAAGGCGTAAGTCATAAACAATGCCACACCAGTTTGGAATTATGATTAATAGGGTGGTATTTATTTTAAGGGGAAAAAACTTATAGATCACCGTCAGCCCTCTGCACAACCAGGAAGGGAGTCTAGTTGCCGGCAGAGAAGGAAGTGAAGAGAGAGAGGAGAGGGAAGTGGCCGCTTTTTTAAAGGGAGAGACCACGCCCCAATAAGCTGGTATCTCAGTGGCGATAGGCTGGAGGAATGGCAGGACCTCCCATAACAAATAGATATGGAGAGAGTGTACAATCTTGTCTTGTTCCAGATTTCAGTGGAATCTCTGGGAGTTTCTGTCCATTTAGTTTGATGTTGACTGTTGGCTTACTGTATATTGCTTTTATTATGTTTAGGTATGTTCCTTGTATCCCTGCTCTCTCCAAGACCTTTATCATGAAGGTATGTTGTATTTTATCAAAAGCTTTTTCAGCATCTAATGAGATTGTCATGTGGTTTTTATTTTTCAGAATGTTTATATGGTGGGTTACATTGACAGATTTTCGTATGTTTAACCATCCCTGCATCTCTGGGATGAAGCCAATTTGATCATGGTAGATGATGTTACTGATGTCTTCTTGTATTCAGTTTGCCAGTATTTTATTGAGTATTTTTGTATCAGGATAATTGTAGCCTCATATAAGAGTTTGAAAATGTTTCTTCTGTTTCTATTGTGTGGAATAATTTGAAGAGTTTTGGTATTAGTTCTTCTTTGAAAATCTTGTAGAATTCAGCACTGAAACTATCTGGTCCTGCCCTTTTGGGGGAAGACTTTTGATGATGGTTTCTATTTCTTTAGCAGTCTATTTAATTTGTTTATCTGGTCTTGATTTAATTTTGGTAAGTGATATTTATCCAGAAAGTTGTCCATTTCCTTCTAGTTTTCCAAATATGACCTCTGGATTTTCTTTGTGTCTGTTGTTATGTCTTTCTTTTTATTTCTGATTTTGTTAGTTTGAATATTTTCTCTATGCTTTTTGGTTCATTTGAATAAAGGTGTGTCTATTTTGTTGATTTTCTCCAAGAACCAACTCGTTGTCTCATTGACTCTTTGTCTTGTTTTCTTTGTTTCTACTTTGTTGATTTCAGCTCTCAATTTGATTATTTCTTGCCATCTAGTTCTCCTGGGTGAGTTTGCTTCTTTTTGTTCTAGAGTTTTCAAATGTTCTATGGATCCTGTCATGAGTCTGGGATGGAAGGAGTAGACCAGGACCTCTATGAATTTGGGCACGAGTCTGGTACCTCCAAGGGAGTAGGCAGGAACTAGACACCTTTGTGGGACTGGGTGCAAGCCAGGGACATTTATGGAAACAGGAATGAATCAGTGACCTAGGCCAGTGCAGGCCTGAGACAATTAATTCCACAGAAACTGAGCCAAACCTGGTAGTGCCGAGTGACTTCCAAGAACATGGAGTGACCAACAGGGTGACTGGAACCAAGGCCCTGACTGCACCACAAGGAGCAACCAACCATCTGAGCCTTGGATCCACTGGCACCGGGAAGAATGATCACCTGAGTCACAGACAGCCCCAACTACACCAATTAGAGGAAAAGATGGGTAGACAAGGTAAGAATACAGGCAACACCACAAAGAGCAACATGATACCAGTAAAAACAAGTGGCCCTGCAACAGCAAGACTTGAAAAACCAAATATAGATGAAGCAGAAGTAAATGACCTAAAAAAATAACTTTAGGAGAATGGATGAGACCTTAGAAGAAATGAAAAATTCTCTCAAAGAAATGGAAGGAAAGACAAACAAAAATTGGAAGACATCAATAAATCCTGTAAAGAAAACCAAGAAAAAACAATCAAACATGTGAAAGAAACTATTCAAGACTTGAAAGCTGATATAAAGACAATAGAGAAAACACAAACCAAGGGAATTATAGAAATCGAAATCATGAGAAAATGATCAGGAACCACAAATTCAAGCATAAACATCAGAATATAAGAGATGGAACAGGGGATCTCAAGAACTGAAGATACAATAGAGGAAGTAGTCTCATTGGTCAAAAAAAATCTAACAAAAGCTTAACCCAAAATATCCAGAAAATATGGGACACCATGAAAAGACCAAACCTAAGAATAATAGATATAGAAGAAGGAGAAGTTCAACTCAAAAGCACAGAAAATACATTTAACAAAATCATAAAAAAAACTTTCCCAACCTAAAAAAAGACATGCCTCTGAAGATACAAGAAACTTAAAAAAAAAACACAAAATAGACTGGATTAAAAAAAGTCCCCTCACCACATAATAATCAAAACACTAAACATACAGAATAAAGAAAGAATATTAAGAGCTGCAAAGGAAAAAACGTCAAGTAACATATAGACCAGACCTATCAGAATTACACCTGACTTTTCAATGAAAACAATGAAAGCCAGAAAGTCCTGGTCAAGAAGACATTAAGAGACCATGGATGCCAGACCAGACTACTATAACCAGTAAAACTTTCAATCACCATAGAAGGACAAAACAAGATATTCCATGACAGAACCAGATTTAACCAATACCTAGTCACAAACCCATACCTATACAAAGTAGAAGAAAGAAAACTCCATCCCCAGGAAGTTGGCTATGTCAACAAGAACACAGACAACAGATGATCTCACAACAGCAAATCCTAAAGAAGGAAAAAACACACAAAATAATATCACCAACAATTAAAACTAAATTAACAGGAGATGGAAATCACTGGTTATCAATATCCTTTATTATAACTAAACTCAACTCACCTAAAAGACACAGGCTAACAGATTTGATATGAAAATAGCATTCATCCTTATGCTGCATACAAGAAACATATCTCAACCTCAGAGATAGACATTGCCTCAGACTAAAGGGTTGGGAAAAAATTCCAATCAAATGGACCTAAGAAACAAGCTTGTGTAGCTATCCTAATATCTAACAAAATAGACTTTCAACTAAAATCAATCAAAAAAGACAAAGAAGGACATTTCATATTAGTCACAGGAAAAACCCATCAAGAGGAACTCTCAATACTGAATGAACATCTATTCCCTGAATACAGAGCACCCTCTTATGTAAAAAAATACTTCTAAAGCTTAAGTCACACATTAAACCCCACTCACTAACAGTGGGAGACTTCAACATTCCACTCTCACCACGGACAGGTCTGTCAGACAAAAAATTAACAGAGAATTAAGGGAACTAACAGATGTTATGACTCAGTGGAATTAACAGACATCTATTGAACATTCCAACCTAACATAAAAGAACATACCTTCTCTTCAGCACCTCATGGAACCTTCTCAAAAACTGATTACATACTAGATAACAAAACAAACCTTAACAGATACAAAAAATGAATAATCCCATGTATTTTATCAGATCACCATGGCTTAAAACTAGAAGTCAACAGCAACACTAATTCCAGAAAGCCCACAAACACATGGAAATTAAACAATGGTCCCCTGAAGTATCAGTGGGTTAAGGAAGAAATAAGGGAAGAAATTAAAGACTTTCTAAAATTCAATGAAAATGACCACACAACATACCCAAATTTATGGGACACAATGAAAGCAGTGTTAAGAGGAAAGTTCATAGCACTAAATGCCTACATAAAGAAGCTGGAAAAATCCCCCACTAGTGAATTAGCAGAACATTTATTTTATGTCTTAACCTATGATCTATTTTAGATAAAGTTCCATGGGCTGTTGAAAGAATGTGTACCCCACAGTGTTTAATGGAATGTTCTTTAGATGTCTGTTAAGTCCATTTGATCGATGATGCCATTTAACTCTGACATTTCTTTGTTTATTTTTTTCATTGGAATGCCCTGTCTATTAGTGAGAGGGGATGTTAAAAACACTCATTATCACTATGATACTGTTAATTTGTGGTATTATATTAAATAATAGTTTTATGAAGTTGTGCACATCTGTGTTCACTGTGTGTTTAGAATTGTAATGTCCTCTTGATGAATTGTTCCCTCAGTCAGTATGAAGTGACTTTTCTCCCCTCTCTCCTCACTAGTTTTGGTTTGAAGTCTATTTTGTCAGATATTAGAATAGCAGCACTTGTTTGTTTACTATTTCCATATGCTTAGATTATGTTTTCCTTTTTTTACCCTAAGATATATCTACCTTTGATGATCTTAGTAGTAGGAAATATATTGATCTTGTTTTTTTATCCAAATTTTCAGTCTGCATCATTAGATAGGGAAATTGAGATAATATTCAAAGTTAGTATTTGCAAGTGTATGTTAATTAATTTCATTTTGTTGATTTTGCAGTGTTTGTTTTTTCTAATTTTCATTTGTTTAACTACTATTGCAACATTTTCCCCCTGAAGCTACTTGAATATATTTATCATTTTGTTGCTCTGAAGAATTCTTTTTAGTATTTTCTTTAAATCATGAAATGTTTTTATTTTTCTATTAATTATGGTAGAAATTTTGTTTGGCATAGTAGTCTGGGGTGTCAGTTGTGATCTTTCAGAACTTGGAATACACCTTTCATCTCCTTCTGGATTTTCAAATTTCTGTTGAAAGATAAGTTGAGCCTCTTTCTTGCAGCTCACCATATACTTTCTTTGCTCTGTGTATGTAGTATTTGTAAAATTATATGATGTAGGGGGGCTGGAGAGATGGCTCAGTGGTTAAGAGCACTGTCTGCTCTTCCAGAGGACCTGAGTTCAATTCCCAGCAACCACATGGTGGCTCACAACCATCTGTAATGAGATCTGGTGTCCTCTGGCGTGTGGGCATACATGGAGGCAGAATGTTGTATACATAATAAATAAACAAATCTTTAAAAAAATTATATGATGTGGGGAATTTCTTTTCTGTTCTTGTCTACTTGGTTTTCTTCCAAGTTCTTATACTTGGATGGCCCTCTATTTCCCTAGATTTCAGAAATTTTCTGCTATGATTATATTGAAAATATTTTCTATACCATTGGCATAGAGTGCTCCATTTGTGCCCATAATTCATAGATGTAAATCTTTTCATGAACATCCCAATGATCTTGCATGTTTTACTTATATTTCTTTAAATTAATTATGATGCTTGATTGAAGATACAATTTCTCTACCTTGTCCACATGGCCTGGTATTCTATTATTGCTATGGTTTATTATTTAGTAAAGATTTCTATAAGATTTCTATTAAGCTTTGTATTTGATTTGGTGATTTTTCATTTTCAGCATCATTTCACTTTGAGTTTTCTTCAGTATTCTCTTTATTAAATTCCACTTTCAAATCCTGAGTTGACTTATTTCATTCAGATGTCTATGTTCTCTTGTAATTAAATCAAGAGTCTTTTTATTTAACCTGTCATGTATTTTTACATATTTATCTTCATTCACTTGAATTCTTTGTTTATAATTTCATTTGAGTCACCCTCATTGGTAGTCATTGCGCTGGGACCAGCAGATTTTGGAGGAGACATGTTGGCTTAGATTTTCATATTACTTGTGCTTCTGTGGTAAGAGTTGCACACCAGTAGTTAGATGGTTGGTTGTGTTGGTGTGTTGGTTGGTTTGTTTATTGTATCTTTCTTTCAGTTTGAAGTGTTTGCAATGATTGAAAGAGACTAGAGTGTAGTATGGTTTAGATGTAATTTTGTTTCATTAAACTGGTATTCAGTCTCTGTCCATTCCTACCCTGTAACAACAGTGACCATCCACAGGTAGACCGACGTTTTAAAAAGGCTAAAAATGATTATATAGTACCCCTCCTTAAGTGTTAAATCATTTTAGGGCATAAATGGATATTGATTGTTTTTTATATATTGATATATTATTACTGTGGATGTGAGAGAAAAAAAGAAACTAGAAATGAGGTCTGGTGTGACTCTAAGACATTTGCACAGTGGAAAGGAGGGTGTACTGTGAAGATTTCGGTAACCTTGGATACTATACCAGTGTTTCAACGAGGCGTAAATGTGGTACCAATAAAGATCAGTGTGCTAAAGTCCACAGGCTAGATCACTGACTCCCCATATGGACTTAGGGTTGCTCTAAGCACTCAGGATTCTGCTGTGGGCGAGCCGTATCTCGATGGTGGCCATTCATACCTCCACCAGGATCAGTTCTCACACTGCACACTGTTCCATTCCAGTGTTCTGACCAGCAGGTGTGCTGATGAAAAAGGCCATTATCCCAGCAGGTGTATAGTGGAGCAGATCTTGGTCTTAGGCCTAAGGAAGAAGCCATCTTCTTTGACTACTCATTCATCTGATGGTAAAGTTCAGCCTGCAGCTTTTACATACTATGCCAAATCATCCACCCTGAGTCTGGAGACGCTCTCCCTGAGCATAGTTGATGTCTGGGAGGTCCGTATCAGATGATGAGCAGGTGCCCTGGTGATGAGGGTGGGAGCCTCTGGACCACTCACCCTCTTGGCCTCCTGTGAGATCTATGCTGCCATCCAATTGGCTTCTCGGAAAAAAAATGATATTTTGCTTATATCAAGTGTAATGATGACCAGTAGATTTTAGATTTGAAGATTTCATGTTTGGTGGCCCCTCCTGTGATCACAGTACTCAGGAAGCTGAGGCAGAAGGATCGTGAGTTCCAGACCAGCTTAAGCTGTATCACACAAGATCTTGTCTCAAACAATCAATAATAAGATTTCAAATCTTACATCAAAAAAGAAAAAAAGAAAAGGAAAAACTCACAGACTAGTGTGACCGAAAATAGTGGAGGGGATGTAAATAGAATGGAAAAGTGTAAGGTGAGAAAAAGTAAGAGTGATGGGAGAATTTGGGCTAAAGGAAAACTGAAGAGAGAGGAAAAGATGTCAGGTAATTTAGAAGAATTCCACCTCTCAGGAGGCTGAGGCACAGGAAACCCTCAGCCAGGCCAGACTATGTTCCCTGGGAGAGAATACAACAAAAGGAAAGAATATGAAAAGAGGAAATAAAAAGAGTAGCAAAAAGGCCAGATCAGGGTGGGGCTGAGACAGCTAACATGACCGTGGTTATTAGATGCAGGCAGGATCAGATGTAGAGAGAGCAAGGTGGACATACAGTGGATGAAAGCTGACTGCTTTCATTGTTGGCTTTCCTCTGGACTCTCAGATTCTTTCCCTGTTACTGCGAGGTCCTCTGTAGTGCATAGTCCTCCTCTCCACTCTGGTCTGCCCTTTAGCTGATTGCACTGTAGTGCATAGTCCTCCTCTCCCCTCTGGTCTGCCCTTTAGCTGATTGCACTGCTGATGCTGTCCCCATCCTTGCCAAGTGCATCCAAAGTGCCAATTTCAGTCTGGTCACACCTGAATTTCCTGTTGAGTCACTGTCATAAAGGTGTTTCAACTTCTTGCTTTTTGTTCGCCAGTGCTGAACACCCAGCACCAAGGGGAGAGGAGTTCTCCTGCAGCTATTGCTGCTGATGCCCTGGGAATGGCCTTTTCCTGTAGTTTTTCTCATAATCATTTTTCTACTTTCTCCAGACTTTTTGTGGATACTCTGACTGATCATACCTGGGTATCCCACTGTTTAAATAAATTAGATTTGATAACATCTTTGCATTACATTACTTGAGAGATATTTATGTTTTAGGAGTATTTCTAGTTCTATAGGACTGATTTATCTTACCTCCAGTTTAGTAATATTTTTATCACATAGCACTGCCCTCCTCCAAATGAAATAGACTATAATCATAAGTTAGTATATAGAAAATGCATTTTCCAATTAATATAATTGTTTACTTAATGCATCCATGTTAGTTGGCATCATGGTACAAATGTGTCATCCCAGCACTTAGGAAATTAAAACAGAAGGATCCAGAGCTTGAGGAAGCTTGGACTACATAGTTTCATTTTTACATTTTAATATGCAAAAGTATAGTGTATTTACTGTCTTTATTAGCTATACTTATTGCCCTTCCCCACTGGTTCTCTTCCTATTTCTTTATAGTCTTTCTCCTTCCTTCCTTCCTTCCTTCCTTCCTTCCTTCCTTCCTTCCTTCCTTCCTTCCTTCCTTCCTTCCTTCCTTCCTTCCTTCCTTCCTTTTGTAATCTATATGTGATATAAAAAAAAAAACATGTGATACCAGCATTTCAAAGTCTGCTTTATTTCAAGTTAACTTGAAGATCCCAAGGTCTATTGATTTCCCTGAAATGACATTATTTTGTTTTTAATGGTTGAATAATACACCATTGTGTATATGTAGTGATTTTCTTTTTTTGTGTGTTTTATTTATTTTTTTTAAATTTTTTATTTATTAAGGATTTCTGCCTCCTCCCCGCCACCGCCTCCCATTTCCCTCCCCCTCCCCCTGTAGTGATTTTCTTTAGCTATTCATTCACCAATGGGCATCATTTTCTGCAGTTTCAGTTACTCAAGGCTAACTATGATCTAAAAGTACTAAATGGAAAGTTTTAGAAATAAACAGTTCACAAGTTTTAGTTGTATACCAGTCTGAATATCATGGCAAAATTCCAGACTATCTGGCTCCCTGAAATTAAAATTGAAATTAATCATCCCTTTGTCTAATGCATCCACATTCTCATAATATCTATGCCCCTCCATTAGTCACGTAGTTGCTGTCTGGGTGATTAGATCAACTATTGTGGAAACACAGTGCTCGTTTCCACACCACCTGCTTTTCATTTTATTATTTTGTATATATGTGGTACGTGTTTGTATATGTGTGTGTGTGTGTGTGTGTGTGTGTGTGTGTGTGTGTGTGTGTACACCCTTGTGTGGATAGCTGTGGCCAACAATCCTTTGGGATATATGTTTCTCCATCGCCCAACACTCGAGTTAGAGGTACATGAAGCCATGCACTTTTTTTTTTTTTTTTTTTTACGAGTACTGGGGGTTCAAACTCAGATCTTTAGGCTTCCACAGAAAGCAGATGCTCTTATCCACTGTGCCATCTTACCAGCCTGAAATATGTGTTTTATTTAAACATGATCCCTGGAGTGGGTATGACAAAGAAGACCTGTAACATACTTCTTCTAAGGGAAGAGGAAAGTGTTCTAAGGTTAAGGAAAGAAGAGAATCATATCCTGAGGTTGCTAAGCTCTATGAAGGGTATTTGTTAATGTCTTACTATGACTAATTTAGAAATTAAATCTTACCACAGGTATGTAGTTATGTTTGGGAAATAATGTAGCATATGTAAAGTTTTGTTCTACTCATGGTTTCGAGTATCTACTGGAATCTTGGAATGTATGTCTACAGATAAGTAGTGTGCTGGCTAGTTTTATGTCAAGTTGAAACAAGTTAGAGTCATCAGAGAGGAGAGAGCCTCAACTGAGAAAATGCCTCCTTCTCACAAGCAAGCCTGTCTTAATTAGTGATTGATAAAGGAGGGCCTATCCCATTGTGGGCGATACTATCCCTGGGCTGGTGGTCCTGGGTTCTATAAGGAAGCAGACTGAGTAAGCCATTAGGAGCATGCTAGTAAGCAGCTCCCCTTCATGGCTTCTGCATCAGCTCCTGCATCAAGGCTCCTGCCCTGTTTGAGTTCCTGTCCTGACTTCCTTCAATGATGAACTATGACATGGGAGTGTAAGCCAAATAAATCCTTTCCTCCCCAACTTGCTTTTGGTCATGATGTTTCATTGCAGCAATAGAAATCCTGAGACAAGGAGGAACACAAAAATTTTGACAGGGCTGACAGCATAATTTAGAACATGAATTTTTAAAACAGCAGGTGGTAAGGAAGAACCATTCTTAAAGTAAATTCAGTGGGTGGCAACTTAACAAGTTTTCAATTGAAAAGGACAGAATAAAATAGAATAGAACTGAAGAGAAAAATGTCAGAATATGTCACAAATAGAGAGATCAAAAGGAATTTGTGAATTTCTGAAAAAAAATGATCTGACTATTTTTTTTTTAAAAAACAACCATGTATTGGGGCTGGAGATATGGCTTAATAGTTTAAGAGCATGTATCACCTTTGCAAGGACTTGAGTTAGGTTCCTAACATCTACATGGCAGCTCACAACCCATCCACATCTCCAATTCCAAGTAGTACAATCCCAATGCCCTCCTCTAGCCTCTGAAGGAACTAGGCAAGGCATGTAGTGCACAGTCAGATTTATGCAGACAAAACAATTCATGCACATAAAATAAATAAAAGAAAGTAGAATGATGAATATGATCCCAATACATTGCAAATATATATGGAATTATAAAATCAATATTAAACAAATACATACATATGTGTTGAGCTGCCGTGCAGAATACATACCTCTTAAAGTTATTTCTGAACTAGAAGTTGCTGGCTAACACTTGTAATCCTAGCATTTGAGTAGGCAGAGGCAAGAAGATCTTGGTAAATTTGATGCTGGTCTGGTTTACATAGTAAATTTTAGGCCAGCCAAGATTAAATAGCAAGACCCCGTGTCAAAAAGGAAGAACTGGCTATCAACTGTAAATACTTTCTTGGTTATGGGTGGGACCACATGTTCACTTCTCCCTCTCAGTGTGCTGGGACCTTATCTGGCTTAATCCTGTATAAGTCTGTGTGTGCTGCCACAGGCTCTGTGAGTTGACATGTGTACCAGTCTGGGTCAAAATATATCATATGAAAATATTTAATAAAGAAGATGAAGAAAGTGAGACACAGGACTATAGAAAGAGTAGGCAAGTAGAAAGAATATACATATTTAAATTTTGATTTCTGAAGATGTTTGTCTTGATTATAACCTTTTCACTTTCAGTTTAAATCTCAGAGTCTGCTATGGATCGAATTCTATTCCTCCACTTTTATTCATATATTGAAGCCTAAATCATCTCCAGTCCTTCCGTATGTTACTGTATTGAAAATACTAGCCTTTAATGAGGTGAACAAATTCAAATGAAGACACTAGGTTGAAGCCTATTTCAATTTGATTGATGCTGGAGGGAATTAAGAGCCCAAAAGACACAGCAAGGTTTTCACAGAAGAAAGCCCAGGTGACCCAGTGGACAAGTGCAAGGCAAGGAGAGTGGCCTCAGGAGAAATCAGCTATGCCGGCAGTTTGACCTTGCACTTCCAGCTCCAGCAGTCTGTTGCTACAGCCTGCACCCATGGTACGCTGTTTCAGCAGCCTGAGCTAGCATTAACTTGAATCCACATCACAATGGCAATGCCAGCTTTGATGCAGTTTAACTCAAAGCAGTTGCACCATCATGGGAATCCTACATGTTTCATTTCTTAAGCCACTCCCTCCTTGCTGTTTCTTCTTCAACCTCTACCCCTGAACCCTCAAATCCCTAATTGATTTTTCATTCTTAGGATTATGTTATATCAAGCATGCTATATAGACAGAATCATGTGGTACATGACCTTTGGATATTGGCTCTCTCTCTCTCTCTCTCTCTCTCTCTCTCTCTCTCTCTCTCTCTCTCTGTGTGTGTGTGTGTGTGTGTGTGTTATATACATGCGTGCATATACAAGTGCCTGTGAACACATGGAAAGGCCGGGGGGTGATAGGTATCCTTCTCTATCACTCTGCTTTATTCCTTTGAGAACGAGCTTAGAATTTGCAATTTCTCAGGGAGAAGGCTACTGGCCTCAGCAAGCCCCAGAAATCCTCTGGTCTCAAACCCCTGCAATGATTGGGCAACAGGTGCATGTGACTGTGCCTGACTGTCATGTGGGTGCTCAGGCTTTGAACTCAGGTCTTATTGCTTTTTGATCAGTTTAATTTCCTTGAAATCTGTCTGAGAATGTCAGCAGAGCTCCCCCAATGACTTTCCCTGAGACCATCAATAAAGGAAGGCAAAGGTTTACTCATTTGCTTCTTTTTTTTTTGTCACAGAGAGAAAGCTATAGCTTAGCTTCATGCCCTGCAGACACCAAGTGAGGAGAAAAGCAAGCAGGGAGACAACAGATCTCATTTGTCACAACCTCCTTCTACCCCATCCATACTCCCTAGAGTTGCAAGTTCTTCCTTTTACTGGGCCTCCTTGATACTAGCAGAGGGACAAACATTGAAGTAACACCTCATTCTACTTATTCAGCTTCTTTAATGTTGGGAGGAACAAAAGCTCAGCTCTCTTCTGGACTCTCAGATATGTGTAGGATCACAGGAACACCCTGTTTCACACTCAATCTTATTAATGTGTTGATGTGGAGGTGCAGCTCCAGATTGAGCCCTGATGACAGCCAAGCCTGAGGGGCAGTGGATAGCAGAATACTGTCTATATTAACCTGTCATGGACTCATTTCATTTTCTTGATAGCATGTGGGGGTGGCAACTTAATTTCCTATTGAAAAGCTTAATAACCCCTGGGATGGGAAGAAGTCAGAGTGTAGGCTTGGCCCAGTTCTTGCTGCCTCCTTAAGTCTTATTGCTGTTTGGTGTGCTCATATCACTGGTGGACCCTACTGACACTCCTTTGGAAAAATCAGAGTACTGCCTACTTCTATTTGGAAGAGAATAAATAGAAGCTCAGCTTTCAGCTCAGCCTTACCAGCACAGGGAATCACAGCACCACTTGCTCTAGGTGGTACTAAACAGTCCAATAGGAGGAGTGGTATACATTTTCCTTTGGTGTTTGGTCAGAACAGCGTGGCTATTGCCCACAAAGATTTCTATTGTTATGCCATCCTTTTTCTGGTTCTTTGGTTGAAGTTGTCAGGCTTTCCTTGGAGATTGCTTGTTTTCAAAATCTGCTTGGTAGTTCTGACTTGGTGGATACGGCAGTGTCTTAGAAACCCTAAGACCTAAGAGACCTAAAACCCTAAGAGACACCATGACCAGAGCAACCTTTATAAAGGAAAACATTTAATTGAGACTGGCTTCAGAGGTTTCGTCCATTGTCATCATGGTGGGAAGTATGGCAGTACGCAGGCATACATGGTGCTGGAGAGGTAGCTTAGAGTTCTACATCCATATCTGAAGGCAACAGGAAGAAACATTGAGACATACTGGCCAGGCTTGAGCATCTGAAACCTCAAAGCCCACCACTAGTAATACACTTCCTCCAACAAGTCACATCTGTAAGACTTGAAGACAATCCTGAAGCCATTTCTGACAACTCTGAATCCTCTCAGCCTCTGTGCCATAGTGCTTCCCCTCCTCCCCTGGGAATCAAGGACCTAATAGCTACACATGCACATATTCAGTTCCTGAACAATTACCCATATATGTATGTTTTGATTTAGTCCCCTGGGAGACAGGGTCAAAATGACCTCTTACCTCATCTGATCTGGCAACAGCTCTCCAGTCAATTATTGGTAATAGCCCTTTCAAATAAGTCAATCATAATAGTCAAAGAACAACTCCCCTTGCTTCTGTGGCCCCTTTAAAAGTAGACTGTACCAGCTATTCGAGGTCTCTCGGCTTCCCGAATGCTGAGGGACCCTGTCATGACAGAATTAATAAAATCCTCATGCTTTTGCATTGGCTGTGGTGTGTGAGGTGGTCTCTGGGGTCGACTCCTCCTCGGTGTTTGGACGCTAGAGTCCAACATTTGGTTCCCTGACCGGGAATCGAGTTGCTCCCAGACACACTCTAGGCCCAGTTGGAGGTATAAATAAACGAGCTCATTTTTGTGTCTGTCTGTCTGTGTATTGTGTTTCTGTTTCTGTGTAATTGTGAATCAGTAATCTGAGAATTGTACTTGTGCAGGGTCTGTATTGAAACGGGGCTAAGGGAGGAGGCAGACGTGTCCCGAGATCCCTTGCCCTAGCCCTGAAAGACGTTTCATGGGCATTTATGGGAGGGAGGGGTGACCAGGTCACCCTAATCTCCAGGGGAGACATGATCCTCCATCTGTATTTTTGGATCTGCTGCCATGCAGCTTCTGATTTTGAGTCTATGTCTGTCCTTTTGTTCTTGTGTATTTTCAGTTCTACACCAGAGTACCAGCTTCTGGTTTTGAGTTTATGTCTGTCACTTTGTATTTTTGTTTTTGTATGTCAGTTTGTCTTTGTTAAAATCCACCTGCAGGAATTCAGAACCTGGCACCAGCCCCCTGGCCATCATCAGCTCCCCTGATCCCGAAAGCAGCCCCGCTGCTGAAGGAGGCAGTGGCTGCCCCTCCCCAAGCCTTTTGTCTTCTCTCTTTCCTGTACAGGAGCGAAAGAAACTCAGAATCCAGGCACCTCTGGTTCTTCCTGATATCCAGCCGAGCGTGGCAGACTTCTCCCTCCTCCTCCCTGGGAGGAAGCACTTCGTTCCTGAGGAGCCCCACTGGTCGGGCCCTACCCTGAAAACTTTAGTACTCAGCATCTATGCTGGGACAGGGGAAGGATGAGAGTGACTTTCCAAGCATTTCCCCTTCGCTCAGTAGCAGGCCAATTACAATACTGCCTTTTTCTGCCTCTAATCTTTACTTATAACCCTTCCTTTTCTTGGGACCCTCAGGCCGTGACTGGGCTTATAGACTCTGTTCTGGTTATTCATCAGCCCACTTGGGATGATTGCCAGCAGCTCTTACAGGTGCTCCTAACCACAGAGGAAAAAAGATTGTCCCAGGAGCTGAGAGCAGGCCAACCCAGTCACTGAAAGAGATAGACGACGGGTCGCCTTCCCTCTGACTTGGCCCAGATGGGACCCTCTCATGCTGGTAGGGAGCAGCTCCATCTTTATTGCTAGATTCCGATTGGCGGGTCTAAAAAAAGGGGGGGGGGGTTGCAGAGCACCCCACTAATTTGCTAAATTGGCTAAGGTAAGAGCAATAGTACAAAGGTCTGATAGTACTCCTACAGGATTTTTAGAAAGACTATTGGAGGGGTACAGGATGTGAACCCATTTTGATCCCATGGCAGCAGATCGCCAAGGCAATGTAGTGATGTCTTTTATAGGCCAGTCAGCATCAGACATTCGTAGCAAGTTGCAGAAAATGGAGGGACTGCAGATGCTCCCTCCAGGACTTTGTAAAGGAAAAAAAAAATAGGGAGGCAACAGAAGACGACAGCTGCAGAGACTGTGCACCTCAGACAGAGCAGCCCCTGAGTAGCTGAATGCAGACTTCAGTGAGGAGTGGCCCTACAGGGCTTTGGGCTAGAGACACTTCCCAAAGCAGCTGCTGAGCAGAAGCAGGTCGGAGAACGGCGCCGAGCACAGCCGGCTACTGAAGCAGTGCTCTGCCCACCTGAGAGGCCTACGCAGCAGCCACAGTGATAGTACTGAAATCCCCCCCCCCTTGCTTATGCTGTGCAAACAGGTATTCAATTCTGGGGTGTACGGGAAAAAGGGGAGGAGTTCCCCCTTGCTATGTCTAAAGCATTTGACTATGGACACAAGGATGGCTGATTATTCCTGAGTGTGCCACGCTTTTATTAGAAAAAGACCTGTTGGAGACTTTGACTTCCCCTACTGTTCTCCAGGGCTGTAAAGAATAGCAGGCTGCTCTCTGCCTTCGCCATGCCCACCTTGCTGAGGAAGGCTTTGCAGCCACTGCCGGCTGAATCCTCCCCCCAGCTGCCTTGGTCACAGCCCAAGCCTGGGAACTCTGCTTACAACCACCGGCCCCTGCAGGTAGCGACTGACTGAAGCCAGGAGGGGCTGGGAGATGCCGGAGCCCAATTCTAAACAGCCTTCCCGAGCTGCTTGCAAGTTTCAGAGAACAACTGTCCCCAGCTCCCAGACCGCAGCTGTGAGAAGCTTGTGGTACAGCAATGTCCAAGCAGAGCCGGTTTTGGTGGTGCATGCTGGTAAGAAGGCAGGGCAGAAATGATGAATGAGCTGAGCAGCCTACTTAAAGGGACATCGGCCTGATGGCAGAAAAGCTTTTTCTTACCAGGACTAAGATCAAAGAAGAAATCTTCCAGAGGTTTGGCCTGCCCAAGGTAATCGGTATTGATGGTAAAACTGCCTTGTTGCCCACAAAAGTCAGGGCATAGGTAAGACTGGGGAAAATTACATTGTACATACAGACCCCAGAGTTCAGGACAGGAAAAAGGGTGCGAAACACCCCATCTCAGACTGGACTAACCCCCTATGAGATCCAATATGGGGGACTTCCCACTTTGGTTTCCTAGGTTTCCTCATGACCCATTTGCTCACAAACCCGATCTGCAGGAGCGGTTGAAGGCTCTCCAGATCACCGAGCCCAGGCATAGAGACCCCTAGCCACCCTGACACCTGGAAATCTCACATTCGTTCCAGAATTGACACCTGGGGTATATCCGGAGGGTCATGAAAACAGCTACATCTCCCCCACTTGTCTCCCAGGGGTGAGCAGCGGGACTGTCTCCATGGATGTCAGGAAGGACTTGGGGCATGGAATGGTATTTATCTGACCAGAGCCTGCTGCTGCAGGCCACACTAGACCCTCCCTAAAGGGGCCCTAGATATCCCTGCTGCTACTCTCCCTGCTTCTCTGCAGGCACCTCCCAACACCAGCCCGGGCACCCGGAAATCTCACACCCGTTCCAGGTTGGCGATTCTGTGTATGTTCGGAGACACCCGTCCCAGAACCTTGAACCTCGCTGGAAGGGACCCTACACCTACTGCCCTCAAAATGGACGGTATTACAGCCTGCCTGTTTCTCACGAGAAGCATGCGCCTCCATAGGATGACCCAGGACCTTCCAAATGAAAGCTGCAGTGTACCCAAAATCCTTTCAAGGAGGCCTGATTCTGCCAGGCTTGCTGATCTTTGCCCTGATCCTCAGGACTTAACCTGGACCCTGACTAACTTTGAGACTGGGCAAGCCTTAAGGCTAGCCACTGGAGTTCATCTCCTGGATACCTGGTTCCCCCAGATAACTTTTGACCTTTGTGTTTTAGCAAAAAACTCTTGGGAGGATACTGAGCAAACCCCTGGAAACTTTTATCCTGTATGCAAATATTCTGAATGATATATTTGTCCAGGGGGAAAAGCAAACTCTGCAGTATGGGGGGCCTAAAATATTTTATTGTGCTGCCTGGGGATGTAAAACCAATGTTAATGTCTTTTGGTTGAGGGTTAACAAAAAGGACTTAGTCTCTTTCACCCGTACCACAGCAGGAAAATCTGAAATCACAATCACTGTGTATTTCTCTGGCCTAGATGCACTAGTACCCCACTAGTAATAAGTATACCTCAAAGGCAAATATTGGTTTCTAAATACTATGTCCTAATACAAGAAAATGGTGTTTCTTGGAAAATAGCTACCTTCTGATCCAGTACTGGAAATTTATGAGGTGATTACAGTTCTTAGCTTAGAAAACAGGAAAGCACCAAAAGAGCAATGAAGGATGTCAAAAGGACACAGGAACTGCCTTTAAAGGGTTTTCCATGGGGCTCAGAGATTGTTCGGTGGATAAGCATTTCCTTTTCCTCCAGAGGTCCTGAGTTTGGTTCCCAGTACCCACATTAAACCACTAACAGTCTCCTTCCAGGGTAACTGACTGGCTCTTTTGGTCTCCAAGGGCACTGCATGAACATGGCATGGACTTACACATATGCACACGAATAAAGTTTATTTTTTTCAAAATATGGGGATTCTCACTGGTTAAGTTTTTAATAAATAAGCAGCAAGAACAATGGCCTTGAAGCCAGATATGGTGCTGCAGGCCTGTTATTTCAGTATTTGAAATGCTAAGGCAGGGGGGTTGTTCAATCTCAGACAGCCTGAGATATATAGTAAAACTCTGCTTTGAAACAAGCAAGCAAGCAAATAATAACAACAACAAAAAGAAAAAACCAGAAGAACACCTAGCTATTTATAATCATGGAATGAATTGAAACTGATATCATGAATGATACTCTAATAAGAAAAAATAAAACTCAGTAGTAATTGGTGATTGGCAATAATTACTATACTAACACTTTATTCTGAAATTGATAACTAAAGGAAAGATTAGGTACTTACCCTTTTTAAAAGAAAACATCAGTTCTCAGCCATCTGATTCTCTTTGTAGAGGAATGCCTGCTAGCATTCACAAATGAATTTCTAGGTGACACTTTGCTATCTCCCAAGATACAATCAGTTTAGGAAAGAATCATTAATGACTCAAAGATAATTAGTTGGGTGGCAGCATGAAGCGGCATACTCATGAGGCTGGAGCATCGCTCCTTTAACCCATGGTTGGATGCATTTGTATGTAATAAGGAAGTAAAGCAAAGGTAAACATGGTGCAAGTTTGGATGTCAACTTTGACCAGAGTCTCAAGACCACCTTAAGGCTGCCTCTTACTTCTCCCCAACCAGGCTGGCTAAGACTATCTGGCGATCTGAAGTATCTTAAAATACCCTATGGCTCATTATAATGCTAAAACACACACCTTTGGGACAAAACATTCAAATGCTAGTGAGACACATAAAGTTCTACTTCCAATTACAAGTAACTGGTAAACAGACATGCTTAGAAAAAGCCTGTGCTTTGTAAACTAGAAACCCCAACCCTTTGTGAATCAGGATTATAGAGCTGCTAAACTTCCTCCCAGACAGACCCTTGGATCCCATGTCTTTTGCTAGGAAACTTCCCCTGCTTCTGTTGCAGCTGTGTGTCTCTCTTCAGTTCTTTGTTCAGGAACTCAAGAACCTGGACTCTTTCTGGAGGTTGCTGTTAAGGTTGGATTTCATTTGATATCAGTCTGATCCTCCTCAGCTGAAAAAGTATGAATATGTGTCTGGGGGAGGTGGATACGTCTATAAGATACTTCTCTTTAAGCCCTATTTTTAAAAAGTGAAAGCCACTGGGTGGTGGTGGCACATGCCTTTGATTCCAGTACTTGGAAGGCAGATACAGGCAGATCTCTGTGTGTTTGAGGTCAGCCTGTTCTATAGAGTGAGTTCCACAACAACCAAGACTACACAGCGCCTGTCTTAAAAAAAAAAGAACAAAAAGAAGAAGAAAAAGAAGAAGAAGAAGAAGAAGAAGAAGAGAGAGAAAGGAAGGAAGGAAGGAAGGAAGGAAGGAAGGAAGGAAGGAAGGAAGGAAGGAAGGAAGGAAGGAAGGTAGGTAGGTTTGTGATTCCAGTATTCAAAAGGCAGAGGTAGGAGGAGAATCTTTATGAGTTTGATACCAGCCTGGTCTACATAGTAAGTTCTAGGCCAGCTAGGAATACATAGTGAATATTGTGGCGGCTTGAATGAGAATGGTTACCATAGGCTCACAGACTTGGTTTGGTCACCAGGGCGTGACACTACTTGACAAGTATTAAGAGATGTGGTTTGTTGGAGGAAGTGTGTTACCAGGGATGGGTTTTGGGATTTTAAAAGTTCAAGCCAGGCCCAGTGTCTCTCTATCTTCCCGTTCCCTGCAGATCTGGATGTAGAACTCTCAGCTACTTGTCCAGCACTATGTTCATCTGCATGTCAGCAATCAAATTCTTTCTTTTATTGGAGTTACTGTGGTTATGGTGTCTCTTCACAATAAGACAATAAACAATAAGACACCAATGACATCAAAAATAACTAATTAACTAAGATAAAAGCCAGACAATTCATACTTCAATGAGATCCTGCATATACTTCCAGGTGTCATCTGATGGTGCAAATCCTTTCTTGTCTAGTTCAGCTGGCTCTCTTCTCCCATAAAGTGGAGGGGGACAAAAAACAGTTTACCTGCATTTGCAACTTGCTTCAACACCCCCAGATTCCCTATTAATGGGGGCTGCTTACTAAAAACAACAACAACAATGAAAATTATTATAATATGTACCTGGTTCCCTCAATTCTAAGAGTAAAATAGAATTTTCACGTTTCTGTTTATATCTCCAGGAGGGTCATGATTTCACCTTTGCCTGGAAATGTCCACGAGATACCCTTGTAATGATGATTTCTTCAGTAGTAGAGACTAGGCTCTAGGAGGCAGCCATTGAACATCTTGCACTCTAAGAAACGTCTTGCATGAAGATTTAATGTGATGAAAGCTTATTTTTCATGAATCAAATGGGGTGAGTGAGGTTATAGCTTTGTTTTAAGTTTGTAAACTGGGTGGCCTCTGAGAGCCTCTTAGGACACTTCAAAGGAAGCCTTTTCAAGACTTCTAAGACCCCCCAGTCTCTTCCCTTTCTTATTGAATTCTTACTGACCCTAGAGGTTTTTCAGTGACTGGCAGTACCCAAAGGACCTAACAAAATACCCGAGACCATTAGAGAAATGAAAACTAAGGGATCGTGATGAACTGGTCCCTAACAGAGGATTTACATAAATAAGTCTTAACCTCTGAATGTGAATAAAAGAATAAAATGGGGTCAGAACCTAGGTTCAAGGGCATTTACCAGGCCAAACACGGCTTCTGTGCTATGCCAGGAATTCCCGGAATCTCACTGATCATTGTTTGCTGGCAGGGCACAGGGTGGAGGTGGGATTCAAGGAAGCTAACCAAAACTCAGATCTACCTTCTGGCCGAGATTCAGCTCTCCCAGGCAGCAACCTGCAACTGAAGAGCAATGGAAAATGGCACGTTTCCAGCAGACCCTGAAACACCTTCTGCAGTGGGAAAGATGCTTTCTGCAGAAGGTTGACTCGGTTCTTGTTTTAGACAGCTTGGTTAACTGGGGAGGCTATCAGGCACAAGTGGAAGAAGATACATGTGTCTTGAAAGGGCCACTTCCTTGTTTCTTCTATGTGCACAGCATTGTAGGAGTCATCTGTCCCTAGGAGGTAGATCACATGACACAGTATTGGCGGCTTCTGCTGCAGTAAAACCACAGATGTTTTACTGCACAGATGTTAACAGGAGCAGAAGAAAATTTTATTTCTGTAGGAAGGAACCGGCCAGAAGTCATACTATGCTGGAGAACTGGCTCAGCAGTTAAGAACACTTACTGCTCTGAAAGATGAAAGAGTTAAGATCCCAGCAAACATGGGTAACTCACAAGCACCTGTAACTCCAGCCCCAAGTGACCTGATGCCCTGTGTCTGATCTTTAAAGGCACCTGTACATACATGTATGAATATACACACATATACAAATAAATAAAATAAATATTTTGAAGATCACAGCTCACACTTAACTGGGAATAGGGGGATGCTGAAATGAATTGCAAATGGAGAAAAATAGTTTACTGTTGTTCTTCCCTCTGAAGGAGAAGGTAGTCAGTCAGGACAGAATTTGCATTCCTGCCATTTACCTAAAACTTTCTTAGTGGTGAAGTAGCTCCATTAGAATCACAATCAGATAACACAGGAAGCAGGAGCTAGAAGCAATAAAGAAGGTTCCATTGAAGTATGAATTGCCTCTACCTACCTTGGGCAAGAAATTTTGCTTTTTAAATAGGGCGGGAAGACAAGTGCCCAGTCTACCGTTCTCTCTTACCCACCCCCACCAAACCATGGTTTGTTTTTTTAAGATCTACAAAGAACAAAATGGGCTTTGGAATCTTTAGTCTAAGTTGACTCCCAAACCCTCCGTTATAACAACCATGCCCTAAAGGGTGGGTGGTTCCTCGGAGAAGTGAGGGTTACGAAGACACTTCATTTTGGGGGTCTGTCTCTCTGAGCATTTGACAGTGCTCTTGCTCTAGAAAGGAAGTCTTGCTAGAAGGATGGGAGCTCCATAAGAGAGAAGCAATGGTCATTGTCTCTGTTTTGGCCAGTAAATGTAAGACTCTTCATGGCCATTCTGAGTCTGTTTTGGGAGGAATCCCCTAACTGGTTCACTGCATCAGTTAAAACAAAACAGGGCATCCTCAGTTTTCCTACCTTAATACTGTGCTTTGCTATTTCATCAAAGGGTATGTTGGGCTTCCTAAAATGACTGTCTCTGATCTACTACCTAAAAGAAGGGGTAGGAAGTATGGGCTTTTTTGATGAAGCCCATTCCCACTGTGCACCAGTGAAGAGGTTGAGAATTAAAGCAAGGTGACACTGGAGAATTCTCAGTCTTTGACTGAACTTTTAAATTTAATTTTGTTACCTAAGAAATCTACTTTAAAAATCATCTGTTTTCAAATTCAGGAACTTATGTCTCATGTTTATTTGTTTAAAGACAAATAAAATGCCAAACCTTGGCACAGGATTTTATTGACATAAGCTTGCCTTCCCTCCCCAGCCTCGTCCCAGGATTTTCCCCAGGAGCTGTGGGGCCACTTCAGGAATTATACTGTAACCGAATTTTTTTTTAAAAAAGGCAAGTCCGGACAGAGTCAAGAAAGCTGGATGGAGACAGGTATGGTAGTGGCAGAGTTCCATCCAAGCGCAAGTAAGCAGACTACTGCAAGCGCAGGACAGACGCTCACAGAAAAAACTCCCCTCTGCCGGGTGTGAGCCCTGGTATGTGGAAAGGAATTTACACCATGGGTCCTCTTCAAGTTGGCAGGCAGGCAGGCAGGAAGGCAGGCATGTGGGTGTTAGTTAGCAGACATTCCTTTCTGATTCATTACCCACTTGCTCCAGGCCCTCCTCAAATGGGTTTGAGGCCCATTTTCTAGCTTTCCCAGGACTGGCATAGAGACTGATGGGATCTTGGCAGTCATCAGAGAGAAGCTGGATGTGTCTTCTGTACTTTTCCTTTTGTGACTGGTCTTTGGTACTTGCTGTCAATCTCCTGCTAACTGAGAATGAGGGAGCCACCCCCAATCCCACGGCTCTCAGCTGTGGTAAGAACATGTGGGCATGTCCTGCTCTTGTTTCGTATGCATTTTCCATCAGACAGTGAGATGGTGTCAATGTGACTTAAGGGTGGTTTTGACACTTAGCTCATGGTCTTCTTCCTTTCTGCAAAAACAGCAGCAGTGCATACACGGAAATTCACGGAGGTCACATGAACTCTCACTTGGACATGTGCTGTTACAGTAGCATTTCAGGCCTGTTAATGGAAAGCTACTTCCTTCTGGTCAGATACAATCCCTGGAGTGGGTAAAGACTTAACATAACAGGTGGGTTGAGTCAATCACTGGGTCAAGGGACATCCTTAGGAAGGTGAAGTGCCATTAAGCCATGCTAACAATTTAGGCAGAATAATTAGCCTTTTCATGAGAAACTATATCTTTTTCTCCCAGAATCTCTGCCCCTAGTTCAGATTATTGGACTGTAGCTTTACAGCTATAGGATGTGAAATTACCTGACAGGAGTGAGAAGGAAACCCACAACACGCCTGGTGAAGTCAGTGCGCAGAGAGAGAGCTTGAAGATGGTACATACAGCTTTTAAAGGCTGCCCAGGGCATGCGCACAGGGCGATGACATGGTTACATCATACACAGATGATGGAGCTCACACATGCGCACAGGGGGATGACATGGTTACATCATACACAGATGATGGAGCTCACGCATGCGCACAAGGGCTCACACAGTTGCATCAGGTGTAGGTGATGCAACCATGTCGCACGTAGGTCACTCAGGGCTCTTTAAGATCCCCCAGGGCCATTAGGTACTTCTGCCTGAGGGCTTGTCCACACATGCCTGGTGGCCCTAGAACCCAGAAGTGTCAGCCATGTTGGTTTGGCTGAAATCATAATAGGATGGCCTCTCCTTTTTTTTTTTTTTCCTTTCTATGTCTTTTTCAGGCATACTTTCCTTAACATTGGGTTTCAACAACATCTGGGACTTCCTTAACTCTTTCTCTAAAGCGTCCCTCCCTACACTATGGCTAGTTTTCCACTGTGTGTGTTATCATTCATGACATGTGTAACCCTGGCAGGTCCCCTGGCTGGTGGGAGATTGTGGCAGGTGAGAGACAGATACGCCATACAGAGAGAGCTTGGGTATAGAGTTTATTGAGTGGGGGTAGGGTGGGTGGGTGAAAGAGAGAAAGAAAAAGAAGTAAAAGGGGGGGAGGGGAGAAGGGAGAGGGGCAAAAGCTGCCTCTTCTGAAGGACAGGCAGAGAGAGAAAGAACTGCTTATTG